>NW_012103065.1:854526-856248 GCF_000951045.1 Mandrillus leucophaeus
GTGAAAATGGCCATACTGCCCAAGGTAATTTATAGATTCAATGCCATCCCCATCAAGCTACCAATGACTTTCTTCACAGAATTGGAAAAAACTACTTTAAAGTTCATATGGAACCAAAAAAGAGCCCAGGTGTGGTGTCTCATGCCTGTAATCCCAGGACTTTGGGAGGCTGGGGCGGGTGGATCATCTGAGGTCAGGAGTTCAAGACCAGCCTGGCCAACTTGATGAAACCCCCTCTACTAAAAAACCAAAAATTAGCCAGGTGTAGTGGTACATGTCTGTAATTCCAGCTACTCAGGAGGCTGAGGCAGGAGAATCACTTCAACCCAGGAGGCGGAGGTTGCGGTGAGCCAAGATCACACCACTGTACTCCAGCCTGGGCAATGGAGCAAGATTCCATCTCAAAAGCAAATAAACAAATAAATAAATACCAAAGCAGATGCAATGGTGCATTCATTCTGTGCCTATATTCCCAGCTGCTACTCAGGAGCCTAAGGCAAGAGAATCACTGGAGCCCAGAAGTTTAAGGCCAGCCTGGACAACATAGTAAGACCCTGTCCCTAAAACAAACAAACAAAAACAGCCCAATAGACATTTCATCACACATCACACAACCATGTTAGAAAAAATAGGAAATTAATGACAAGGGTACAAAAACTACCAAATCAATTTTTTTTATCTTGAGATAATAAATTTTTAAAATCCACTACATGAAATAAATTATTTTTTACAAAAAAAACTTTACTAATACTGAGCTCACACATGTAGAAAAAAACAATTTTTATTTCACAAAAAGATAAAAAATGAGGAGTAATACCTCCAAAACCTGATAAATATTGTACACAAAAGAAAACTGGCAATCAGTTACACCTGTAAGCACTTATGCATAAAAGTTCTAAATAAATATTCAAAACATAAAAACATTAACATTAAAATAAGATACCTCATAATCAAGAGAATTTTATTCCAATGGTGTAAGCACCCTTCAATATTGTATTATCCATTAATATAATTATGCATATTTGTATATCTAACGATAAATATCTTGATAGTGTCTCAGAGATGCTAAAAATGCATTTGACAAATAAATACTATTTTTATTACCAATGAAACCATCAACAAATAGGAATTGATACATATATCACGAAAATTACAAAAATGTATATTTCTCAGTTCAAAGGTTAGCATCTGACTTGGTGGTGAAGCACTGGCTATAGTCAAAATCAGAAATGAGACAAGATTGGCCGCTGGGTGTGATGGTTCACACCTGTTTGAACATTGTATTAATGGCATTAGCCAATGCAATGATATAAGAGAAAGCAAATAGAGGCTTAAGAACATAAAAGGAAGAACTAAAACTTTATTTGTAGATGATATATTATGCATCAAGAAAACCAAAGCAATAAATTCACCATGCTGACAGGATATAAAATTGACATACAAAAATAATTACCTGCTTCTCTGTGAATGATGACCTGTTAGACAATGTATGGGTAAGAATAACCTATTTACAACAGATTTTTAAGTTCTTATGATAAAATACACAAAATATAAAAATACAAATGGTGATAACTTGAATCATTTCTGAAAAACACAAAAGTAAAACTTCAGCAAGTTGAAAGACATACCACAATCTTGGAGAAGAAAATCCGACATCATGAAGATATTGAGAGGTGACAACATGCTAGCAGGCCTCACTCTCAGCGCTGCCTCGGTGTCCAC
>NW_012103065.1:857413-864440 GCF_000951045.1 Mandrillus leucophaeus
ACACCAATCAGTACTCTGTATCTAGCTAATCTAGTGGGGACTTGGAGAACTTTTCTGTCTAGCTAGAGGATTGTAAATGCACCAATCAGCACTCTGTGTCTAGCTCAGGGATTGTAATTACACCAATCAGCACCCTGTCGAAATGGTTCAATCAGCTCTCTGTAAAAGGACGTAATCAGCACTCTGTAAAACAGACCAATCAGCTCTCTGTAAAATAGACCAATCAGCGCTCTGTAAAATGGACCAATCAGCAGGATGTGGGTGGGGCCAGATAAGGGAATAAAAGCAGGCTGCCTGAGCCAGCCTGCCGCAACCCGCTTGGGTCTCCTTCCACGCTGTGGGAGCTTTGATCTTTTACCCTTTAGAGTAAATCTTGCTGCTGTTCATTCTTTGGGTTCACACCACCTTTATGAAATGTAACACTCACTGCAAAGGTCTGCAGCTTCACTACTGTCAGCGAGACCACAAAACCACCAGAAGGAAGAAGCTCGAGACACATACGAGCGTCTGAAGGAACAGACTCTGGGCACATCATCTTTAAGAACTGTAACACTCACCACGAGCGTCCGCATCTTCATTCTTAAAGTCAGTGAGACCAAGAACCCACCAATTCTGGACCCGATATCAATTTTCTCTTATTCAATATGAACATTTAACACAAACTCAATAAAAATACAGCCAGCGTTTGTTGTTTTTCTGAAATTAGACATGGTAAGTACAGCAAATGTAATTGATACCTACCCCTTTTATACCCAAACTTCATTCCTCCCTTTGTCTTCTACTCCAATCAATTGGCAAACCCTGTTTTCAATTTCAAAATATATCTGAAATGCATCATTGCATTCCTTCTCTGATGCCAGTGTCTAAATTGTTATCTCCTGTCTGGATTTCAGTGGTAGTGATAGCAGTGGTAGCCCATCTGGAGTGGCCAGTGCCGTGACACCAGCTGAAGTGGGGAGGCATAGGCGGGGCTGCCCAGTCTATGGAGTTGGTGGGAGCTAGAAACAGGTGGAAGCCCTATCCCCTTGCAAGTTGGAAAGGCAGGATCTCAGCCTACTTGGGTACAGCTGCAGCTGCCCAGCCGTGGCTGCAGACCCAGGAATCTGCACTTTTCTGAGGCCCAGGAAGCTTACCTGACCCCAAAAGCTTGGAAGTGCCTGCTCCCACTACCTGGCCTTTCCCCACTCTGGGCGCCCACTCTGATTTCAGAGCGAAGTTGTGCCTGAGCCCCCACACTGTAACAATCCGGCCAGGTGTGCACTCAGGTGGGGCAGTGCTGATACACCAGCCCCTTGCCACCTCAGCCCCCTACAGACTTTGGGCACCAAAAAGCAGGGGAGGGACCCTGGGGGGATGCTAAAGGCAGTTCCGCGTGGACCTGCAGGCACACCTCAGCATGAATAACCTGGACACTGTGGGCACCTTTGGTGGCAGATTAATGGTGACAGAAGGCAGAGGTTAATGGTGACAGAAGGAAGATAGGCTCCTGGGCTGAAAGGGGCAGGTCTCTGGGGAAACCCCCCTCAGGCCAGGGATGGCCTGAGGCCTGGAGGACGGGCTGCCAGTTCTGCGGACCAGAGTGAGAACTTACGATACTTTTTCTGGCCCACCCAAGGCCGCCTATGGACCAATCAGCATGCACTTCCTCCCCTCTGAAGCCCGTAGAAACTTTGGACTCAAGCAGACAATGGGAGGACCTGCCCATGGAGAGTAACTACCCATCGTGGGTCTCCTTTCTGCTGAGAACTGAGCAGACAACAGGATTATCTGCCTGCAGAGAGGAGCTACCCACTGCAGGTCTCTTCTGAGCTGTTCTGTCACTCAGTAAAACACCTCTTCACCTTGCTTACCCTCCACTTGTCCACATACCTTAGTCTTCCTTGACTTGGGATGAGAGCTCAGGACCCACCAAACAGGAGGACCAAAAGAGCTATAACACAAACAGAGCTGAAACATGCCGCTAGCTCACCACATTGTGGGTGACGGAAAGGAGAGAAGAGAGAAGGAGAGAAGAGCTGCAGCCACAACATGGGTGACGAGAAGGAGAGAAGAGTTGCAGCCACATCGCAGGTGACGAGAGGGAGAGAAGAGAAAAGAGCTGAGGTCCAGACCTAGGAGCTCCCCAAGACAGGGCTGTAACACCCTCCTTGCAGCTCTGTGATTCCTGGTATCTGCAAACTTCCGGGCACCACCCTGTTTCCCGGTGCCAGCTGTAGAGGCTGCTTGTTGTACACTTGGTCCAGCCTCAGCCTCACAGGAAGTCGGCACCCATGCCGGTGCCTGGAGATGCCCACTCTGCCACAGCCAGCATATCTAGCTGTGTGCAGTAGCCAGATCCCATGCTTGCTAGATCACACACCCCTCACCACTCCATGCCTGGCTCACCATTGGCAGATGTGGGATCCAAGCCAATAGCATGAGCCAAGCACAGCCTGCCAGGCCAAGTGGGTGTAATGAGTTCAGGGGGCTCAAGCAAAACTCAGGCATTGGTGCCACTGACCACAGAGATTTCTGGCTAGAAAAGTGACACCCCAAGGATCCCATAACTTTAGTCTTTTAAGTGGCTCTCCTGAGTCTTTTCTTACTTCTCCAAATCATTCTCCATAAAGCAGCAGCCACAATATTTTTAATATAAAATATATTGCTCTTTCATCTAATACCTTCAATGGCTTATCATTGCAGTTAAAATATATGGTTCTTCTTTAACGCTTACAGTTCATCTCATACAATCTTTTTTAAAGGGTATAGTGTTCATTGACTATGCCAAGCTCTTAACCATCATGGTTCATCTTACTTCCTTGTCTCTACTGAAACCCCTTCTTCCATGGATACTCACATTGCTGCTCTCTTCTTCTTGAAGAAGCCTTTCTCACTAACGCATCTCAATCTTTCCCTTTCCACAGGCATATCCCAGAGGAATATGTCTATCCCATTACCTTATTTATTTTTCTCATAGCACTTATCAAAATCGAAATTTGTTGGAATTATTTCCTGATTCATTGTATATTTCCATATGTATACATTAGAACATATTATCCTTCATGGCTAGCATGGAGAAACATTTCTTCCTTGATCATCTGCCTCCAGTTTTAAGATAATATCTAGCCCATACTAGACACTCACTAAAATGTCTATTGAAATAAAATATTTCTAAATATTATTTCTACTACTACTGCTGAGGCCTATGGGAAACACACATGTGCTGAACAGGTATTGAACCCATGTTTTCTGAGGCTTTTAGGTGCAAGTAATGAGTATGTGATATTAAAGAGGAAAATCCCCAATTAGTTCAAGATGATGTTTTCATATTGTTCCCTAGGTCATGATTCCTACATAAATGAATATCATTAGTCATAAGTTAAAAAAAGAAAAACTCACAAGTTTCAATAAAAATACTATCACCACATAGCTAAACAAATCAAATTTTTATTTGCCCAATGACATCAATACCCAAAAATACAGTATTGTGTCAAAACATCTTGAAAAGAGAGATTGTATGAGAAAAATGTAAAGGTATTAGCTAAAGTGAGAATTATTTCTGAATTTTAACTAGAAACAACAATTTCCACACCACTCTGAAATTTTTTAATGTAAGAGGAACCCAATGTAAGTAGTAAATAAAACGAAACAGCCTTACACTCAAAGGAAATGCCTGTTCTCTAAAGCAACAGGAATATCTGATGCAAAATGTCATGATCAATGTGGAACTCTCTTCACTCACATACACGTATGTACAGACCTTAGCCATGGCTTCATCACTGATTCTGTGCGGCCAGGCTCATTCTCACATTGTTGAGTTCCCAGTCCCAAGTATGTAGAGCATACGCACAGTGCAAGGAAGGATATTACCTCTTCTGGTGTTCTCTCTTAAAAGAACAAAAATACTTCCTCAGAAGTCTCTCTCAAGCATTTTTCTTATATCCTTTTGACCCAAATTGTGTCACATGTCATCATGGAGTGCCAGGTACTGTTTCATTTAGCCTTGTTTCCTTGCCAGTCACTGGTCACGGGTGTGAGGATATACTTACCCTTAAACTAATCAAGCCCATTCTGAGAGTCCAGGTACAATTTCACCTGATACAAAGCAGCCAAACGGATGAAGAATGAGAGACAAATACTCTTTAAGAAGACAAATGAATGGTGACTTGGGAACCAACATTTTTCAGTAAAGTCTGCAATAATGAATTCCAACTTCTGATCTCCCACATCATAACCTGTTTTCACCCATCCCACCACTGGCCCACTTAAGTTCATATCTGCCTGATATTTAATAATGATCTCAACAATTCTAGAGAGCCTTTCTGGTAATATAGTCTCATGCATTCTGTGATAATCACGCAAGACTAACTCCTAACAAAGTCACAGAAATGAAAGCTTTGAAACTCAGTAACCTATTGTATTTTTACAAGGATGAATGATCAGAAACTATTTGAGGACTAAGCATTCAGTCACAATGGCTGAAAGAATAAAGATTATAAAGTAAGGATGGCAATTGTCCAGCAATTATCTGGTCTCAATTGTTTCCTGAGAATTTTGCCATTTCTGTTTGCAAAGCAGTAATTGACATTATTTAGAGGAGACAAAACATTTTGCATTCCTCTTGGCAGCTTTAAAATGACAAAACAAATTTCCTACAAGACCTTGTTTTTTCTCCAAGTTTATTTCTTGCTGAAATTAAATGTCTATGTTTTTCAGTCATTATGAGTCATAAAACTATGCCCAAATACTGACTGCTAAAATATTATCTACAAAAACAAACTGAGTTCTTCTAAAGGCCTGAGGTCATTCAATGACATTTACCTCCAGGTGATAGTAATATCTTCGGTTTTCTAGATAGCATGTATCTTTTAAAGTCATAATGCTGATTGCTGCTATCTAAATAATTGATCTACCTGGAAACTAGGCAACTGAATTATAACAAGGTTTTGTGGTATTGTTTAAGCTTTAAAAGATCAATTCTATTCAAACTGAAAAACAAAACTGTGGTTTAAGAGTAGTATTGAACATTTATTGAACATCTATTATCAGTTAGGCAAAGTATTGAGAATTTACAGACTGTAAGTATTGGATAGGAAATTATTAGTCTGCATCTATATATCACAAAATACTGAATAAAATGTCTTAAGTGCCTCAATGCAAAGACTCACTAATGTGTTTTTTGGCTTTTGTTTTCAAAAAAGTGATTTTCCAATGAGATAGTCTCTATATATGGAACTTGTCCTATGAAGCATAACATCAGTAAGGAAACAACTCCAGACCAAGTGCAGTGGCTCACGTCTATAATCCCAGCACTTTAGAAGCTTGAAGCGGGCAGATCACCAGAGGTCAGGAATTTCAGACCAGCCTGGCCAACATGGTGAAATCCCATCTCTGCTAAAAATGCAAAAATTAGCCGGGCATGGTGGCAGGTGCCTGTAATTCCAGCTAATAGGGAGGCTGAGGCGGGAGAATCGCTTGAACCCGCGAGGTGAGGTGGTAGTGAGCTGAGATTGTGCCACTGCACTCCAGCCTGCGTGACAGAGCAAGACTGTATCTCAAAAAAAAAAAACAAATACAAAAAAACCTCCAAATGATATTTGTGTATAGTGTTTGATTTTTTTGAAATAAGATCTATGTTGTTGTTGTTGTTATTATTATTATTATTATCATTATTATTATTATTGAGATGGAATCTTGCTCTGTCACCCAGGCTGGAGTGCAATGGCATGATCTCGGCTCACTGCAACCTCCGCCTCCTGGGTTCAAGCGATTCTCCTGTCTGAGCCTCCCGAGTAGCTAGGATTACAGGTCCCTGCCACCATGCCTGGTTAATTTTTGTATTTTTAGTAGAGACAGGGTTTTATCATGTTGGCCAGGCTGGTCTCGAACTCCTGGCCTCTTGATCCACCCGCCTCTGCCTCCCAAAGTGCTGGGATTACAGGCGTAAGCCACTACACCTGGTCATTATTTTTGTAACTAAAATAAATAAATAAAATAGATATGTGAAAATGCCATATATTTATAACAAATGAGGTAAGATTAATAAATGTTTATACGACATGAAAAAATACTAATATCTTTGGTTGCTAAGTATAAAAGAATATTTGAGCTGGGTTTTTTGGGTGAATAGGACTTTACCTAGCATTATAAATTAAGGGGTGTGGAGGGAAGGAATTACATGTATGTATGTTGGTTATTAATATAACTAGAAATCTATTGTATTGAAAGACAAACTTATCAGGATAAGGTAATAGAATAACTTATTCTATTAGAATGTAGAAAAACTTATAGTGACAAATATAATGTGTTAAGTCTATGAATTCAAGGAAACGTATCTCTGAGACATTATAGAAGAGCAGATAAGAACAGATAGCTAACACAGTTGCAGTTTGATGCAAGGGAGAAGAAAGTATGAATGATGTCAGCCAACTTCATTCAGAGGAGCTCTGGAGAGGCGTTGGAAGGAGAGAAAGCAGTAGGTATCAGAGTAGACAATTAGGGGGATGAATCTCGGTTTGGGAGGAAGAGGCTGTACTATGCCTCAGTGTCTAGGAACAGTTAGGGTTCTGCAAACTCATTATTACGAAAGAAAACACGAGGTTCCAAGGTGACCATTTAGAGAGATGATAAAAAATAAGAAAATAAGCATATTTTGCTATAACCCATGAAATAATGCTATACAAATGTTCAGTCAGAGTCTAGGTTCGATTTTCCTTTGAAAATAAAACTCTGAAGCACAAAAAAGTTTCTATTTAAAAAAATAAATTCTATTTCCATAAAATTCAACCTCAGCAAGTATTACTATCAATCTAACACTAGACTTGAGTGTTCATTTATATATCAGTAGAATTTAGTAGGTCTTTTTAAAAATTAATATAAATTCTTATTTCATTTGTGAGAAAAGCAACTGTTATAAAATACCACAAAACACTACAAAGCAGTGATTATAACCTTTTGAAGTTTATAAAGGTTGTAATAGGTTTATGGCACATAATCTGTTTCTATCCATATTCTTTAAAAGTAATGTGCCTGAATATATGCACACACT
>NW_012103065.1:864803-865931 GCF_000951045.1 Mandrillus leucophaeus
CCAGCCTGGGCCACAGAGCGAGACTCCGTCTCAAAAAAAAAAAAAAAGAGAGAGATTTTAAAAAAAAAATCTAGGAAGTTTTGAATGGATAGCTTATTGACATACTACAATTAAAAGTGTACATCCTTGCTTATACCCTTGGCATTAAATAATCATTATTTAGCATTCATAGATAAAACACTTTTGTGTTTTCAGTAGAAATTCCCTGAAAAAGATTCAGTTAATTGCTGAAATATTTCTGGGTAAATAGTAAAATACAGTTCATACAAATTACAGAACAAATGTGCCACCTGGAGTCTTCGCTAACATTTATTATTTTGTATTTACCAAAATTCTTGGTATTGCATTAAATTCAGAGTTTTCCAATAACCACCTAGAAATGAACCATTCTCTAGCCGTTTGAAACATTTTAACCCAAATAATCTCATCGATTTATAAAATAATATTCAGTAATACATCTTTCTTTAATTTATGCCTCTCTGGAAAAAATATCTGAGATCAGGTGGATGAAGCTACTAAAGAATAAAGCAAAACACAATGATATGGTAGTAATCTTTTTTGTAAACTGTTTAGACTCCTTCAAATGTATATAAATAGGCTGAAATGCCTAAATAATATTGCAAAATTGAACTTTTCTTAACATTGAAAAACATTTCCAACTTTTAAGTTCAGGGGTACCTGTGCTGAATGTGCAGGTGTTTTACATAGGTAAATGTGTGCCAGGGTGGTTGGCTGCACAGATCATCCCATTACCCAGGTATTAAGCCCAGCATCCATTAGCTATTCTTCCTGATCCTCTCCCTTCTCCCACCCCGCTGCCCTTCCATAGGCCCCACTGTGTATTGTTCCCCACCATGTATTCATGTTTTCTCACCATTTAGCTCCAAGTTACAACTGAGAACATGTGGTATTTGATTTCCTGTTCTTGCATTAGTTTGCTAAGGATGATAGCCTCCTAGCTCCATCCATGTTTTTGCAAGGGACATGATCTCATTCCTTTTATGGCTGCATAGTATTCCATGGTATACATGTACCACATTTTCTTTATCCAGTCTATCATTATTGAGCATTTAGTTTGATTCCATGTCTTTGCTATTGTGAATAGTGCTGCAATGAAAATGCATATCC
>NW_012103065.1:872611-876652 GCF_000951045.1 Mandrillus leucophaeus
AGCATGATTCCTCCAGTTTTGTTCATTTTGCATAGGATTACATTGGCTATTTGGACTCTTTTTTGGTTCCATATGAATTTCAAAATAGCTTTTTTCTAATTCTGTGAAGAATATCAATGGTAGTTTAATGGGAATAGCATTAAATCTATAAATAGCCTTGGGCAGTATGGACATTTTCATGATATTTGTTCTTCCTATCCCTGAGAATGGGATATTTTTCTATTTGTTTTTGTCCTCCCTGAATTCTTTGAGCAGTGGTTTGTAGTTTCCCTTGAAGAGGACCTTCACTTCCCTCATTACATGTATTTCTAGCTATTTTATTCTTTTTGTGGCAATTTTGAATGGGAGTTCATTTGTGCTTTGGCTCTCGGCTTGCCTGTTGATGTATAGGAATGCTCACAATTTTTGCACATTGATTTTGTATACAGAGACTTTGCTGAAGTTGTTTATCAGCTTACGAAGCTTTGGGGCTGGGACAATAGGGTTTTCTAGATAAAGGATCCTGTCATCTGTAAACAAAGATAGTTTTACTTGCTCTACTCCTCTACTGAATACCCTTTATTTCTTTCTCATGCCTGAGTGCCCTGGCCAGAACTTCCAATATTATGTTGAATAGGAGTGGTAAGAGAGGGCAAACTTGTCTTGGGCCACTTTGCAAGGGGAATGCTTCCATCTTTTGCCCATTCAGTATGACATTGGCTGTGGGTTTGTCATAAATAGCTATTATTTTAAGGTATGATCCTTCAATATCTAGTTTATTGAGAGTTTTTAACATGCGGCGATGTTGAATTTTATTGAAGACTTTTTCTGCATCTATTGAAATAATCATGTGGTTTTTGTCTTTGGTTCTGTTCATATGATGAATCATATTTATTGATTGTTGTATGTTCAACCAGCCTTGCATCGTGGGGATGAAACCTACTTGATCATGGTGAATAAGCTTTTCGATGTGCTGTTGGATTTAGTTTGCCAGTATTTTGTGGAGGACTTTTGCATTGATGTTCATCAAGGATATTGGGATGATGTTTTCTTTTTTTATTGTGTCTCTGCCAGGTTTTGGTATCAGGATGATGAAAGCCTCATGGAATGAGTTATGTAGGAGACCTTCCTTGGTTGTAATAATTTCTGTAGGAACGGTACCAGCTTTTCCTTGCACATCTGGTAGAATTCAGCTGTGAATCCATCTGATCCTGGACTTTTTTAAGTTGGTAGTCTATTTTTTACTGCCTCAATTTCAGAACTTGTTATTGATCTATTCAGGATTTCAATTTCTTCCTGGTTCAGTCTTGGGAGGGTGTATGTGTCCAGGAATTTATCCTTTTCTTCTAGATTTTCTAGTTTATGTGGCTAGGGGGTGTTTATAGTATTTTCTGATGGTTGTTTGTATTTCTGTGGGTCATTGGTGCTCTACCCCTTATCGTCTCCGATTGTGTCTATGTGGTTCTTCTCTCTTCTTTTTTATTAGTTTAGCTAGCATTCTACTTTATTAGTTCTTTCAAAAAAAAAAAACAGTTCATGGATTCACTGATTTTTTGAAGGTTTTTTTAGTGTCTCTATCTCCTTCAGTTCCCCTCTTATCTTGGTTATTTCTTGTCTTCTGCTAGATTTAAGGTTTCTTTGCTCTTGTTTCTCTAGTTGTTTTAGACATAATGTTAGGTTGTTGGCTTGAAATATTTCTAAATTTTCGATGTGTACATTTAGTGCTATAAATTTCCCTCTTAACACTGCCTTAACTGTGTCCCAGAGATTCTGCCATCTTTTATCTTTGTTCTCATTAATATCAAAGAACTTCTTGATTTCTGCCTTAATTTCATTATTTATCTAGGAGCCATTCAGGAGCAGGTTGTTCAATTTCCATATAGTTGTGTGGTTTTTTGTGAGTTTCTTAACCTTGACTTCTGGTTTGATTGTGCTGTGGTCTGAGAGACTGCTATGATTTCAGTTATTTTGCATTTGCTGAGGAGTGTTTCACTTCCAACTACATGGTCAATTTTAGAGTAAGTGCCATGTGGTGATAAGAATAATGTATATTCTGTTGTTCCAAGGTGGAGAGTTCTGTAAATATCTATCAAGTCCACTTGATCCAGAGATGAGTTCAGGTCCTGAATATCTTTGGTAATTTTCTGTCTCAATGATCTAATTTTGTCAGTGGGGTGTTAAAGTCTCTCACTATTATTGCATGGGAGTCTAAGTCTCTTTGAAGGTCTCTAAAACCTGTTGTATTAATCTGGGTGCTCCTCTATTGGGTGCATATATATGTATGATAGTTAGCTCTTCTTGTTGAATTGAACCCGTTACTATTATGTAATGCCCTTCTTTGTCTTTTTTTTTTAACTTTTTTGGTTTAGAGTCTCTTTTGTCAGAAACTAGGATTGCAACTCCTGCTTTTTTCTGTTTTCCATTTGCTTGGTAAATATTCCTCCATTCCTTTGTTTTGAGCCTATGTGTGTCTTTGCACATGATACAGGTCTCTTAAACACAGCATAACAATAGGATTTGATTCTTTTTAATCCAACTTGCCATTCTGTGTCTTATAATTGCAGTATTTAGCCCATTTACATTTAAGGTTAATATTATTGTGTGTTAATTTGATCCTATCATCATGATGCTAACTGGTTATTTTGCATACTTGCTTATGAAGTTGCTTCATAGTGTCACCAGTGTGTGTTTTTGTAGTGGTTGGTATCAGTTTTCTTTTTTTCTTTTTTTTTTTCTTTTTTTCCATATTTAGTGTTTCTTTCAGGAGCTCTTGCAAGGCAGGTCTGATTCCCTCACCATTTGCTTGTCTGAAAAGTATCTTATATCCCTTTGCTTATGAAGCTTAATTTGGCTGGGTATGAAATTCTGGGTAGGAAATTCATTTCTTTAAGAATGTTGAGTATTGGCCCCCCAATCTCCCCTGGCTTGTAGAGTTTCCACTGAGAGGTCCGCTGTTAGTCTGATGGGCTTCCCTTTGTAGGTGACCTAGCCTTTCTCTCTGGTTGCCCTTAACATTTTTTTCTTCATTTTGACCTTGAAGAATCTGATTATTATGTGTCTTGGGGATGATCTTCTCATGGGGTATTTTACTGGGGTTCTCTGAATTTTCTGAATGTGTATGTTGGCCTGTCCAGCTAGGTTGGGAAAGTTCTCCTGGATGATATTCTGAAATATGCTTTCCAAATTGGTTTAATTCTCCCCATCTCTTTCAGTTACCTCAATAAGTTGTAGATTCAGTCTCTTTATATAATCTCATATTTCTCAGAACTTTTGTTCATTCCTTTTCATTCTTTTTTCTCTATTCTTGTCGGCATGTCTTATTTCAGAAAGATAGTCTTCAAGCTCTGAGATTCTTTTTCCACTTGGTATTATGCTATTAATACTAGTGACTGCATCCAGAATGTCTTCTGTGTTTTTCAGCTCTGTTAGGTCAGTTACATTCCTCTCTACACTGGTTATTTGGCTGTCAGCTACTGCATTGTTTTATCATGATTCTTAGCCTCTTTGCATCGGATTACAACATGCACCTTTATCTCAGCAAAGGTACTTTTTGTGAACATTCTAAAGCCTATTTCTGTCGTTTTAGCCATCTCAGCCTCAGCCTAGTTGTAAACCCTTGCCGAAGAGGTGTTGCGATCATTTGGAGGAAAGGATGCACTCTGGCTTTTTGAGTTTTCTGCATTTTTGCACTGATTCTTTCTCATCTTTGTCGGCTTATCTACTTTCAATCTTTGAGGTTGCTGACTTTGGATGGGGTTTTAGTTGTGACTGTTATTTGTTTTTTTTTTTTCTTCTGCCAGCCTGGCTACACTTCTGCAGGGCTGCAGAAGTTTTCTGGAGGTCTGCTCTAGATCCTAGTCACCTCACTTTTTCTAGTACCTGGAGATATCACCAGTGAAGGCTGCAAAACAACAAAGATGGCAATCTGCTCCTTCCTCTGTCCTGAGGAATACTGACCTGTTGCCTGCCAGAACATGCCTGCAGGAAGTGGCTGGAGACCCCAGTTGTGAGGTCTCACTCAGTCAGGAGAATCAGGGACTCTCTTAAAGAAATAGTCTGGCT
>NW_012103065.1:879192-889376 GCF_000951045.1 Mandrillus leucophaeus
GACCATGAGTCATGTACAGGCAAGCAGGCAGCCTCTAGAAACAGAATGATCCCTGGCCAACAGCCAGTAAGAAAACAGGGATATTTGTCCTATAATCACAATAGAAGGAAGTAAATTCTGCAACTACCTGAATTAACCTAGAAGTGGATTCTACACCAGCGCCACCAGAAAAGAGCCCAGGATGGCTGACACCTTGATTTTAGCCCAGCGAAACCCAAAGAAGAGAATCTAGCCATACCGTTCCTGGATTTCTTATCTATACAAAATTGTGAGACAGTGAATATGTGTTGTTTTTAGCTCAGTACCTAGTTCCACCCTCATGGAAAGCTATTTCAGAAGAGGAAAACAAATGAGGAACTCACTCCCACAAAAGTGGCTTCTCCAAGTTTCGAATCTCTATAATCTGCCAAATTTTGTTTACTTTTCAGAGTTTCTAGGTAGTTGCATTTTGTATTTTATCTAGAAATTTTCATGATAATCACTGGGAAAAAAAAAGTTGTAGTAGGTTCAGTCCATCCTGGTCAGAACTGTAAACATTCTGTCTATTCTTATTTGATAGATGCCTATTAGACCTTCTCATTTAATTATTTATGTTTCTTAATTTCTCTTTGATATTCTCCATATCCTTGTTTCTCCAGTTTGTAAATTTTGGTTTATATATTCAAATATACCTTCAGGTCTTGAATTCTCTCTTTGGTGGAATTAAATATGCTTTTTAACCCATTCTTTAAAATTACAGTATCACCAGTTGCATTTTACATTTCTAGAGACTCCGTTGGTTTTTAGTTTTTTAACTACCTGATCACACCTGCCTTTCTCCTCACCTTTGAAATTCTGTCTTTGACTTATATAAACATTTCTTACTTATGTGTTCTACATTCTACAGCTCTGAATTCCAATATACTTAGTAGTATGTGAGTGCCTAAATCTGTTATTTATTGTCTTCTGACTCTCACTTGTGGTCATCTGGCTCTTCATGTCATTGGTGCTTTTTGATTATCAATTTATTGGTTGCTTTTCTTGATCTTAAATTGGCAAGGTTTTCTTTTATCAAGAACCAGGAATGCCACCAGCCTGGGATGAACGTACAACTACCAAAAGGACCCAACTCACTATGGGAGGAAAATGTCTAGCTCAACCATTTCACCATCTACCTCTCACTGCTGCTATCAGCTTTCATGAAATATTTGCTTTTTCAATCTACTCACTGCTCCCAGCCTCAGTCCCAGATCATTGATTTGTTGGCTATGTTTGTCTGTTTGTATGTTTTCCCAGAAGAGGAGGATGGTTCTCTTTGGAGAAATTCAGCAATCTATCAAAAAAGACTATATCAAATCAAGGATCTAATTGTTTCCATTACAAAAGGGGTGCCTCTGAGCAACTCATCTGTCATATCACCAAAAGTTCAATTTTATCCAATTGAACCCTATGGGTTCATACCCCTCTATGTGCCAATATTTTTCATCTATTGTCATTCTTTCTCACATTTTGTCTTTTAAATTTACATCTTGTACTTCCTTTACTTTCATTTTAAAATTGTTATGGTGGTGCAGTAATAAATTAAAAAACCATTCTGATGTTTTGAATTAGAAGGTTTTTTTTAAATATAATTCTATTTTAGAAATTGTACCAATAGACACATTAGACATGCATGCACACACACACAAATAATTGTGTATGCTTCACTTTAAAATTAATTGTAGAGTATCATATGTCCTGTTGTTGTATATTTAAAATTTTCCCCCATTAAGTAGTATTTACTATAATAAATACTATTAATATCCTTGAACATTAATTTTTCACTTATCTCTGCTCAATTTTTATTACAAAATTTCTGTTTTAAAAATGATAGAAAAAATCTATGCCTACCAACAGAATTTGATAATAGTATCTATGACATACTTTCTAGCGTGTTTTTAATTTAAAAAATTACCAATCTGATGTTTCATATACACACATAAATACACATATGTGTATTAAGAAATACACATATATTTATGTGTGTATATTTATGTGTGTATTTATTGTTCTATATTTCTTTGTCCTTGTTTTTATGTACTTTGAGACTTCAGTAATTTTTTATGTAAATTATTTATTCACATGCTTAGAGAGTTTCTTAGTTTCATTTTCTCACCCAATATATAAATACATTTCAATTAAAAATGTATATATTATTGCACAATGGTGAAAACATAAACAATATAAATGAGTTTTTAAAAAGAAAACATTTTATGGACATATTATTCATCCATTATTATATATAAAAACTTTATTTGGCTTCTGCTTTGTAGAGCAGAAACCACAGTTAAAAGGAATTCTTCCTGACAATTTTTCTGGTAATACGGAGTTATTCTTCCTTATGATATCTCTCATAATAATTTAAGCCCCAAAAATTAGTTTATCAAATAAAATTGGAGGTTTTTTGTTTTTTTAAGCATTATTTTAGCTGCAGCATTTCTGCTTTCTTTTATTTTAATCAGCCTCTTGCATATATCGTATGATTATTTTTCTTAAAAATCTATTGTACAATTTTTTATTATTAACTGATGAGTTTAGTTCATTTGTAGTAATAATAATTACATGTAGAAATAGATTCATGTCTACAATATTGAGTTTTATGAAATAAATGAAAGATTAAACATAGTAATATATTATATACTGTATAGCGAAAGCATTAGGGAACACTGAGAAATAAGTGCCTAACTCAGACTTGAAGTTTAGGGAAAGCTTTAAGCAAAACAAGACATTTATTCTAAGTTTTTGGGATAAGTTTCAGGCCAAGTGAATATTAGAAAAATGAATTTGGGAGCACCACTGATGTTGAGAAGCAAACATAAAGCTAGCTGCAGACGATTTTACCTTCAGTTCATCTCTGTTCACCAGGCCATACAATAAAAAATGAGAATAAAATTTTAAGTCAAAATAATGTATTTAATGTTTTTAACCAAATGAGTTACCTATTGTTGCTCAGAATCAGTTCATTTCTGTAAGCAATTATAAAAATCAATTCCATTTCAGCCACATGCAAGATAAAAGAAACACTTGCCCACAAACAAACAAAAAAAAAAAACAAAAAAAAAGCTCAGATCCCAATCATTGAATATCAAAATGTTGAGAACTTGATAAAATAGATTTTCAGACATAACTAAGCTATTAGTGGGTTTATGTTTACTCATACATCTAAGTGTGTATAAATGCACTGTACACATGTTTTACAATAAATCTGTTCTGATAACCAATTTGTGTTTCTGAGCATCTGCTTTCCTAGGGGAGCAATTTTCAAGTGTTGTGCTGACTGAGGAGACTTGAAGTTGCCTGTTTCCTTCTAGAGAGACCACAATTTGGGTCTCTTTATTGTTTATATTCTCAACCAGTGCCACAGAACAACAGTGGATAACCATGGCTGTGAATGTGCAACCCAAGTGATCTCAAATACGTAGTTAAGGCTCTTTTAGTGGAAAGCAGAAGCCAGATTCTGTCTATTCCTTGCCCACTTACATTCAGTCAGTGTAATTTTGTAATATTCACTCAGTGAAACTTAGACACGATTTTCAAAGAGCACTAAGGACAGAAAGCACTTTAGAAAAAGGCATCTCTTGACTTACAGTAACTTCTCATTAAAACAATCAAAGAACTAGCAAGAACATTCTGAATGCAGGTTTGTATCCTTTTAATGTGAGTCCATTTAGATCACACATATATATGCAACATTCACCCACACAGAACTAGATGTGTATTTCTCACAAAAGCATTCATTCAGCCAATACCTGTTTTTGAGCATCTCCAATGCATTGAACCTCATGGTAGGTATGTGGAGAGACACTATTGAATGAGGCAGATACTATCCCAAACCTCGTGGCAATTCAGTCTTATAAAGAAGGCAGACAACAAACAAACACGACATGCAGAAAAAATAATTATAAATCATGATGCATGATGATATTTAAAAAATGAAAAGTTTTCTATAATAGAAAATGTGGGGAGAACTAGTTTAGATATAACTAATAAAGACAGCCACTTATACTGATATATGAATTCTAATGATGCTTTAAGAGGTGAGTGAGGAAAAGTGACCTGCCTAAGAACATGTGCAAAGGTCTAAGGGTGCTTTTAGGAATAAAATGGAGAGAGTGGCTGACACATGGTTATTGGAGAAATGGGGAAAATGGAAATGAGATTGGAGAAATAAACTTTTATTCTGTTGGAGGTGAGGGAAATGACTTGGTAGGCCTCAATGACTGTGTAGTTTATTCTAAATACAATGGAGAACCATAGAAAATTTTAATGCAAAAAATAAAATGATCAAATTTATGTTTTAAAAATATCAATATGACCCCTTATACGGAAATGGATTGAATTGTTTAGGAAGTGGCAAAAGTGAAAATGGGTCAGAAATGATGGTTTACAATAGAATGCAGGCATATAAATGGACAGGAATCTATCAATTTGAAATACATTTTGAAGATATAAATTAAGAAGAATTGTGGATTAAATTGGAGGACAAGCATGAGTATGATGTGGAATAATTGAGGGTGAATCTCAAGTTTCTAGCTTAGGGAATTACAAAAACAGTCTTGTCATTCTTGGAAATTAATAGGCTTGGGAGGAAAATGTCTAGATATAGAAATAAAATGTTTGATTCTGGTTATGTTATATTTAAAACACCTAAGTAGAACTGTTTGATTAATCAGAGGATATACGGTTACAAAGTCCAAATAAGAGTATGGGATTACAAATATAAAATGGTATTTGCAGCTATGGATCAAAAACATCATGCAGTATACCATAAATATATACAATTTTTAACTGCCAGTTAATAATAAATGAAGCCATGAAAATGAATGTGATCACAAATGTAAATAGAACATAAATTAGAGAACTAGGTCTTTGAATGGGAACTTTCCTGTCAAAAGCCGTTGATAAGATTCCGTTGAATTTGGTACAAGGAAAATCACATATGATCTTGGCAACAGCAGTTATTGTGGACAAATGATGGCAGAAGCGGGTTGTAAATGGGTTGAATTGTGAATGGGAAGTCAATGATGCTTTCTTCTGGATAGATTCCCATAACTGGGATGACACGCTTCCAATTCCATTTAAAAATTTTTGTCCTCAGCTCTCCTTTGATCTGCAAGTTGGGGCCCATCTTGCCTGCCTGAATGTGCCATACTCATTGATATGCTACCTGTGAAAAAGTATTTCCAGGTAATAAGGCTTTGGAGGTGATCTCTTACCACCAATGCCCATGATGAATACAATCACTGTGACCTGCTGCCAGGGCCTGTGTTTACCTCTGAAGATATCGTGCTTCCAAAAGCATCCCTCACGCTCTTGCAATCACCTTAACATCAACTGGCAGCTGAAAGTCACCAGACATTAATTCTCACCAAAGCCCATCAATTTCACTTGGAAAATACACTGCTTTTCTGTCTGACTGCTTTCATGCCCAATTTTACTACCCTAGCCCAAGACTTTATCTCTTATATGAAACAACCACTTTATATGCCCTTCATCTTCATGACAATTTTAGGAAGTCAATACTGTTCTTCTCTTTTATTTTATCGATGAGGAAATTAAATCACAGAGAGATTAAGTATCTTGCCCAAAGTCATTTTCAGCACACGATAATGCTGGGATTCAAACCTAGGCAGGCTGCCTCTAGAGGCTGAGTCTTAACCACTGTCCTACATTACATTTTATAAGAGACAGACTAGTTTAAAAAATGTAAAGGAAACTATGATGTATCATTTGACATGTTTGTAAAATTCACTCTCTAAATGCCAACAAATCTCCAAATATATTAAAGGAAAAAAAATGAAACAAAACTGAACAAGCCTACTAGTCGCTACAGATTACCTTTTTATGTTTGCTAAACAAAGTTTAGGGATAGTCTCTCAATGTCATTCTTGTAAACAATAATCTGTTTAATATTTTTTATTTTTAAACATTATTTTACATATATTCATGCAGCTCATTAGAAAATTAATATAATCTTTCCAATTACAATTCATATATTCCAGATGAGCATTAGCAAGCAGGAAACAATGAGTCGCAAATGAATAAAACCTTTATTTAACTTTGTTAAGGACATTCAGAAGAGTTGAATAGACCAAAAAACAAATGTACTGTTATTTACCAGCTTTTGCAGTATTCAAACTGTATTTGTTTAAATAGATCTGCTTTTTGTTTTTAGCTTCCAGTCAGACTTTACAACTGCTTGTTAAAGGCCTGTGACCTTTGGACAAGAGTGAAACACCAAGCACTAAGGGAGGCTAGAGTCAGTCTTCAATCAGGAACAAATGCATTCCAGACAAGGTGATTGGCAAAAATCTTCATTTTATTTTCCTTCTATTGACCTCCTAGAAATGAAAAGCCCTCCTGAAAACAGGTGGTCCAGAAAATCTATAGATAATTAAGGAAAATGAGACTTGTTGACAGCTTGGCATGAAATGTGAATATTTAATTACATTTTAATGACAACTCTTATTATTTTACGTAAGTATGTTAGGTGATATAACATGAGATTAGAGACTGCCAATACAAATTTTAAATAGTTTTTCTCAACATTTATAAAAAATCGAGGAATAAAAAGCATATTTAAACATTAAATGGCTTGTAGAGGTCCCTTTTTAAACATAGTGCCTATTTTCATTTTTATTAACTCTCACAGCACTTCTGTAATTATTTAAAATGTCATTGTCTTGTTTCAAGGATAGCTAAATAGGAAAAGTTGTTCTGGCTAAAATTATGTCCCAAATCAGTTTGATCAGGATCATCATTAACATTAGGCAGGCATTATTTTTGAGTAAAACACAAATTAAAAAGACTTATACAAGTCTTCTTAAAAACTTCATTTGACTTTATTGGTTAAGAAGTTTCAATTCTGTGGTAACTTCGACAAGGATTATAATTCTTGTTTGTGCTTTAATATAAATGTAATGCTTTAAATTACTGGTAAACTTAATTCCTTCAAATTCTATCTGAATTATCTTAAGCAATTTAAATAGATGAACTTGAATCCAAGCTTTTCCCAATGGGATTTTGACCATCTGTGAAAATATTGTACCATATAATATCCCTCACTTATCCTAATTAAATCTTATGTAATAAATCATCTCCTTGTCCAATAAAAGTGCTATGATTTTTTCTCAAACAAGGGTCATAAATTCTAAGGTATAGAAATGAATGTAATTTAATAGGTTATATTTTAACATTTATAATAATTTTAAACATGAAGAAGTAAAATGTATGTTCTTTTTAGTGTAAATTATAATTAAAGTATTTTACTTCAAGGGAAGGGTAAAGCAGCTTAAATTTAGGAAACATCGGTCTATTTGGTGCGTAGCAAAATAGATTGCATTTGTTTTTCTTTCTAGTTCTAACAATATACAAATTGCCACAAATCAGCTAATTCCAAAAGAGAGAACATCCAACTGGCATATGTTCCAAATGGAACTCAGGCATATTCCTCTAGACCTGGTGGCTCTCCATGTCCATCAGTGCTCTCCATCTCTGTAAGTCATACTACCATCTTGCATTTGTTCACACTGAAATCTGACTAATCCATCTCCCTCCCCTCAAATCCTATCTAATACGTAATCCCATTTATTCTATCCTGTAAATATATCTTAATTATATCAACTCTCCTCTATACCCACTAGCTCCTATTAAGTCTAAACATTATAATTTGTCTTCCCTGATACACTTTCGTTTATTCCCAAGCCATTATCCATCCTATAGGCAGCATGGTTTTTTAAACTGTTATGCTGATGAACCAGTTTCTAAAACATTCTGGCTTTTAAAAAAATTAAGCTAAGCAAATATCTCCATGATGGAGAAATTCCAATTCTAGATATTTACCTGAGAAAAATAAAAATATGTGCTTCCTTTTCACTAAAAGCTTTGTATAAGAATGTTAATGATAGCTTTATTCATAATCGCCAAAACTGAAAACAGCTCAGGTTTCAATCAACAGGAGAATGGATAGACAAACTATGATCTATTTATACAACAAAATAGTACTCAGCAATTTAAAAAGAACTAATGATATACTCAACCTGTTCGCATTTCAGAAATATAATATTAACCTAAAGAAGACTTACACAAAAGAACATATGCACTTTGACTTGATTTATCTGAAATTCTAGAATAGGCAAAACCAATCTATGGTTACATAAGAAAAATCATAACCCTGGTTGTTAATGTAATGTGAAGGGGAAAGTGGGACCAGAAATTAACTGCAATGGAGCAGAAGGAGATTTTGGGGAGGATAATGAAAACGTTCTATATCTTTGTAGAGATTCAGCATTGCACAGGTCAGGTTTAAGCATTTATCAGTGCTCATAGAAAGATTATGAATGATGTATTTCATTCTATGTACAATTCACTTCAAAAAATATAAGTAACTATAAACAAATGTTTAACTCTAATGAATCATATGCATGTTGAAAGGCTTAGATATGAAATGTACTGATATCTGAAGAAAACTCTGAAATGCATTAGACATATATGATTAAACTGTTATGTATCCTGATTGTGGTGATATTGACATGACATGTGTTTTGTCAGAGCATAGCACTGTATACTAGAAAGGGCAAATTTTATTGTATATAAGTTACATCTCATCTTAAAACCCTCTTAAAATAAGATAGATTAATAGATGGCTAATTGAATGGATAAATGAGTGGGCTATATCAATGGCACATTGGATAAGGAAAATGTGGTACATGTGCACCAAGAAATACAATGCAGCCATAGAAAAGAATGAGGTCATGTCCTTTGCATAAGCATGGATGGGGCTGGAGGTCATTATCCTTGGCAAACTAACGCAAGAACAGAAAACCAAATACCACATGTTTTCACTTATAAGTGGGAACTAAATGATGAGGACTCATGGACACAAATGGGGAAAATAAGACACTGGGACCTACTTTCAGGTGGAGGGTAGGAGGAGGGTGAGGATAGAAAAACTACCTGTTAGTTACTATGCTTATTACCTGTGTAACAAAACAATAACTGGGTACTAGGCTTAGTACTTGGGTGATAAAATAATCTGCACAACAAATTTCCGTGACATGAGTTTACATATGTGACAAACCTGCACACGTACCCCTGAACCTAAAATAAAAGTTGAAAAGAAAATGAATGGGGCTAAAACAAATATAGCAAAATATGTACAACTATAACATCAAGTTGGTGGGTATGTGGAAGTTTACTTTACAATAATTTGAAATAGAAGTTTGAAAATATTTTCGTAACAAAATGTGGGGGAAAATATGTAAATCTGATCAGGTTGCATTATTCTCACACTTAAATTTTTATAATGACGTTGCATTATGTGGGAGGTTTACTCTAGAATTACTAACATAGTATAAATGTTTTAATTGCCTGCCTTTCCCTGAGCCTTAAATCTCACAGAAGGTCATTTCCTCATCATACACTATAATCTAATCATGCTCTTCTTTGTCAATTTTAAAATGATACAGACCTTTCTTCCCAAGACCTTGTAATTAAATAATGGTGTAAATAATTGTGCAATTATCTGTCTTCTCCAGTAGTTTTTAAAAACCATTAGATCATGATCCACTAATATATCCCTAGTCCATAACCCCAGACCTAGCACTTGGTCTAATGTAAGTACTCAATAAATACACTTCAAAATATGAAAACTGACTGAAGTGATAGTACCTTTGACTTCACATCAAAGTAAATGACGGATTACTTGTGTTGTCTAACCATTATTTTATTTTGGATCCCCTTATCTCTTAGATGTGTACTGATTTTGAGAAATGATAATGAAGTAATAGAAAATAAGTTCTTTAAAAGCTATCATTTTTGGCCGGGCACAGTGGCTCACGCCTGTAATCCCAACACTTTGGGAGGCAGAGGCAGGAGGATCACTTGAGGTCTGGAGTTCAAGACTGGCTTGGCCATCATGGTGAAATCCTGTTTCTGCTAAAAATACAAAAATCAATTGGCGTGGTGGCGCATGCTTGTAATCCCAACTACTTAGGTGGCAGAAGCAGGAAAATCTCTTGAATCTGGGGGACAGGGGTTTCAGTGAGCCGAAATCGCACCATTGCACTCCAGCCTGGGTGGCAGAAAGAGACTCCATCAAAAAAAAAAAATACTGTCATATTTGAAAATTATCAATTGGCAAAGTATCCCAGGTATTTTATTTTTTT
>NW_012103065.1:894276-913589 GCF_000951045.1 Mandrillus leucophaeus
ATAGGGAACCCAGAAATAAAGCTGCATACCTACAACAAACTGACCTTCGACAAAGTCCACAACAATAAGCTATGGGGAAAGGACTCCCTATTCAATAAATGGTGTGGGAAAATTGGCTAACCATATGCAGAAGAATGAACTGGACCTTTACCCACTACCATATACTAAATTTAACTCAAATAAATGAAAGACTTAAATGTAAGACCTCAAACTATAAAAATCCCTGAAGAAAACCTAGGAAATACTCTTCTGGACATCAGCTTGGCAAAGAATTTATGATTAAATTCTCAAAAGCAATTGCAACAAAAACAAAAATTGACAAGTGGAACCTAATTAAACTAAACTAACGAGCTTCTGCACAGCAAAAGAAACTTATCACTAGAGTAAATAGAGAAACTATAGAATGGGACAGGATATTTGCAAAGTAAGCATCCAACAAAAGACTAATATCCAGAATTTATAAGGAATGTAAAAACATTAAGAAGAAGAAAACAACCCCACTAAAAAGTGGGCAATGGACATGAACAGACACTTCTCAAAAGAAGACATACAAGCAGCCAATAAACATATGAAATGCTAAATATCACTAATCATCAGAGAAATGCAAATCAAAACCACAATGAGATGCCATGTCACACCAGTCAGAATAGCTGTTATTTTTTTAAAAATCAAAAAATAAAAGATGTTGGTGAGGCTGCAGACAAAAGGGAACACTTATACACTGTTGGTGGGAATGGAAATTAGTTCAGTCGCTGTGGAAAGCAGTTTGGAGATGTCTCAAAGAACTAAAAGTAGAACTATACCATTCAACCCAGCAATACCACTACTGGGCATATACCCAGAGGAATATAAATCATTCTGCCATAAAGACACATGCACATATATGTTCATCACAGCACTATTCACAATAGCAAAGACATGGAATCAACCTAGGTGCCCATCAACAGTGGATTGGATAAAGAAAAGGTGATACATATACACCATGGGAATGCTATGCCGCCAAAAATATGAACAAAATTGTATCTTTTGCGGCAACATGCATGCAGCTGGAGGTCATTATCCTAAGCAAATTAACACAAACAGAAAAGCAAATATCACATGTTCTCACTTATAAGTGGGAGCTAAATCTTGGGTGCACATGAATGTAAGGGCAGGAGCAACAGACACTTGGGATTCCAAAAGGAGGGAGGGTGGGAAGGGCTGAAAAACTTCCTATTGTGTACTATGTTCACTATTTAGGTGACATGATCAGTAGAAACCCAAATTTAGTATCATGCAATTTATTCTTATAACAAACCTGCACATGTACCACTGAATCTAAAATAAAAAATTTTTTAAAAAGAGTTTGAGATTCTGTACTTACATGTGAGGAGATTTTTCTAACCTGTAAACTATGTAGGGTTAATGTTTTTGTAACATGGATAAAAATGTTCGAAGTTTTATAAAATCTCAAATTTGGGTTAGAGGTAAATGTCAGAAAAAAAGCTTATTATATCACTTAGGAAGTCCCCACAAAGAACTCACAGTTGAAAGTATTAAAAATTATGCACAGTTTAATTCACATTACAATTGCCTGTAATAACTACATATTTTTTCACTGGGTGAAAATTAGGTGCAAGAAGAACTTTTAAATTGAACATTTAGCTATGCAGGTTAAGTCCCAACACATTTCAGCTGGAATTGCATGACTGAGCTGAGTTTAACCTCATGATTTGAAATGAAAGAAACTGGGAATTATATTTGCAAGATTTAGGAATAGCATATAAGATATTTGCCCAGTGTAATTTTCTTTTATTCATCTATTTTGCAGGGTTATGAGAAAAAGAAATAAAGGAAGACATCGATTCTCAAGTGAATGATTTCTTCTATAGAGCCTGCTAAACAACACAAACAGCAAGTGATGAGGACTAAATTTACTTCTTTCTTCTCAAAACAACAAAAATATCTTCATTAGAAACAAGGCTCACATTTTCATACAAATCTTTATATTCAATGTACTGTATTTTCAGGAGAAACAAATAGAAAAATAAGGGTTTACCTGGAAAGTATTTTGTAACGGTCTGTAAAAGCCTCACAGGGTAGAATCATAATGGTGATTTTGTTGCAGTCTGTATTTTTTTGGAAAGGTCTTTGCCCAGAAAATCAATTGTGTAGTTCCTCAGATGTGATCAGACTCAGGAATACTAACTTACTCTAAATTAAATTAATGAGAGACTAGAATGTAAAACAGAATACCAATTTATTCATTTACAATAAGAGTTATGACTTTATTCTGACCAGAGGGCACTCACTGCCATGATGAAGATACGCTTTCTCTAAGGCAGAACTACATGGAAACTAAAATACAATGTTATTCAAGGAATCAGTACCAGGAATTTGGATCATCCTAGGCAGCTTCTCAGCTGAGGCCATTCTTCTCCCAGAAAGACAGACTTCCTAAACAATATTACCCCTGATTTTTGGTCAAAATATTCTGTCTGCTGCCTGATGCTGTGCATATTGATAATTATTGTTCTGTTCATATTTTCCAGGTCCCTATGATGAAGAATAAATCCCTCTTCAAGTATATTTATAAAATTTGTTTGATCACAGTGTGGTCCAAACCATTAGTCACTAAATGTGACTTTCCATGTCTTTGCTTTCATCCAGTAAGTGTTGAATCATTTTCTACTCACAAAATCTACCTGATTCCATTTCCAAATCCTTTAAAAAGAAGTGTTTGGAGGAGTATCTTATGCTACCTCTTAGACCTAAAGAATCCTTTAGTCCATGAAATCATATTTACTTTTGGATGAAACCTTGTTCTCAGCTCTGTTCACACTGTTGTCCCTGACTAATCTTACTCCATGTATGCTTCAAATGAGACAAAGAAAGGGCTTTTAGACCAAAGCAGTAGTGTGAATTGTCAAAAAGACAGCAGGTTCCACAAGAAAGCAAGACGGAGCTTAGACTCTCCGTAATGAGGAGCAGTATTTCTGCAAGATATAAAGCTGTCTTCTACTAAGAAGATTCCAGAGTTAGAATCATGGAAAGCCTGGTTAAAACAAAGCTAAATAATGTTGTATGGGGGTGTGTGTCTATAACTCTAAGAGAAGACAAAGTATTATTACGCAGTAATCTGTTTGACTACGGAATTCTGTTCTTGTAGAACACCTACTAACAGGCAATGGAACTAGGGTTTGGGAGGATACAGCTTAAGTATCAACATTTGCGTTCAAATATAAATACAAAAATCAATTCAATAATACATAAAAAGGCTTCGGGTCTTTATTGCTGCCCTCCCCACCAAGGAGTTGAAGTTGATTGGAGTAGCAGCTATTAGTAGGAAACTTGTAATAATTAATAATAAATAGGCAGTACTGATATCAGAGAGAAGCCATAAACCCTGGTTCTCCAAGTGTAATCTGTAAACAACCTGTATCAAAATCATCTGAGTTTCTTTACAAAGTTGCAGATTCCTGAGACTGAAGATGGACCAGAGGAGTGTGCATTTTAAATAGACTCACCATGATACTTTTATGTACATTTGAATTTTAGAATAATTTAATTAGAATTTTCATTTATCTTAGGAAATGACAACGCATTTAGATTCAAAACATTTTGGAGACGACCTGGCATCCAATATGCCCTGGGATTTAGGCAATAATATTCTAGTCAAAAAGAAAAAACTTTTGTAAAGATTGCTTCAGCTCCAGTATATATGTTTCTCCAATATCTCTCCAAAACTTCCTATCATGTTATATCCAAAGAGGTTTGTCATTACATAATGACAAATATTGAAATCCTAAACAGTGCAGATTGTATGTAAACAGAGAAAAAAATATACATTCTTATTTATTTTCTATTTTTCTATTTTATTTCCTATTTCCACAATCCAGAAGAAAGCTATAAGGATCTCAAAGTTATAAAACTTAGCAAACTTTCCAATTTGATTATTTGGGAATAAAGTAAATAAATCAAATTTCTGGCCATTCTAGGATAACCTGAAAGAAAATGAGACAATTTAAACCTTTAAATTGTCTTAAATGGTCAGTTTAAACGTTTTTGTTCAACATTTACTCAAATCAAACTGAAGCATACTCCCCTATCATGAATGTTAAGGCTTTATAACTTCAGATCTCTACCATCTTAACTTTATCTATATGTTACGAAAGTAAGTATGTTCTTTTCCACTCCCCTCACTCCCTCAAATATTTACAAACATAATCTTCCAAATATTTCGACTTATCTGACCTTTCCGTTTTATGTTGAGAACATTTTTAATTTTTGCATTGATGGGTCTTTGTAAAGCTCTAACTAGATCTGACCATAACTGTCTTCTCTGCTCTCAGACCCTTAACTGATTGTTAGTTTCTCTAATATCACTTAAATAAACTCTCTGAAATTAATGTTTTTCTGTAGTTCTCTGCATTAAAATGAAAAAGCCTTGAGCAGTATAAAAATATTTATTAAACTTGTAATTTCTTAAGTTTTGATTTTAAGAAAAGTAATTTAATGTTCAAGAGGAGTAGTATTTAAATGGAATCACTGGTTAGGTGTGTCTTTAATTTGAATGCAAATAAGCCAATTATAAAGGTGTTTGGATATAAATAAGAAATACTGGATGAACTGATCAACTGAATCTGCAATCTTGAAAATCATAATGGCTGTAGTTAACAATAGTTGAAAAATCGGTATAGCCTGGCATATTATATTATGCATTGGGTATTCATTTATTTAATCTTTATAACAATTTATTTAAGTATATTAGTATCATCCCTATTTCAAAAAGTACAAAGCTGCATTCAAAAATGTTAAATAGCTTGTCCAAGATTATTTAACAGGTTTATTCATTCTAAATAGGTACAGATCTAATTCTTATTAAGAAATCAGCATATTAATAGTCAATGTGATTAATCTTCTAGGAACTTCAGATCCCAGATTCGGCTGTCTGGTTCCAAAGGACATTTGCATGTCTAGCTGTGTGTGTAAGCTATTGGCATTTTTCTTTAACTCAGAATTATCATCTTTAGATAGACAAGTATAGCATCTCTGTTTGTGAAATAAGGGGCAGGACTCATCTGCTGTTCATACTTCTCCAGCATCTACCCCCACTTTTCTGGGTAACTCCCTGTTTTTAAGGGTTTCATTGGGGGAACATCATCTCTGTGGAACTGGAAATCAAGGGAATATCCAAATGGCCCAAAATAGATCCATCACAGTCTCGGTCATAAAAATTTAAATCTTGAGTGAGTGGCACAAGAACAGAAAATGATAAAACTGAATATTAAGATGAATCTTCCTGGAAGGGCCTATCTGTAAGTCAGACTGCGCTCTTCCTGCCTTTCCATCAAATTTTTCTTCAATTGGGTCAGTTTCCGTTTCAACTGAAGAACCCCAACCAAAACACCTATGAAGGAAATGTTCAGAAGAGTTACAGATGCTTTGATTGCAGGCTGGGCATGGTGGCTCACGCCTGTAATCCCAGCACTTTGGGAGGTCGACGTGGGCAGAGTACTTCAGGCCAGGAGTTTGAGACCAGCCTGGTCAACATGGCAAAGCCGTGTCTCTACCAAACATACAAAAATTAGCTGGGCATGGTGGCAAATGCTTGTAATCCCAGGTACTTGGGAGGCTGAGGTATAAGAATCACTTGAACCTAGGAGGTGGAGGTTGCAGTGAGCTGATTGTGCAATTGCACTTCAGCCTGGGCGACAGAGCAAGACTCTGCCTCTAAATAAATAAATAAATATAAAACCAACAGGGTGACTGTAGTCAAAATTATTTACTTGTACATTCAAAAACAATTAAAAGAGTACAATTGTGATTGTATCATAAAAGATAAATGCTTGAGGGGGTTAATACTCCATTTTCCATGGTGTATTATCCTATCTCAAAGTATCTCATGTACCCCATTAATATGTACAACTATTGTGAACCCACAAACATTTAAAAAACAATAAGATAAAGCACTTGGTTATTCCATGGTTGTAAAAAAAAGTATAAAAATTCTCTGCCCTAAAAAGAATAAAATATAATTGGAAAGATGGCATATTCATGTACAAAAACAAAAACAATGCAATTCATAATTTTTTTTTTTTTTTTTGAGACAGAGTCTCACTCTGTTGTCCAGGCTGGAGTGCAGCTGCATGATCTCAGCTCACCGCAACTTCCACCTCCCAGGTTTAAGAGATTCTTCTGCCTCAGCCTCCAGAGTAGGTGGGTCTACAGGCACGGTCAACATGTCCAACTAATTTTTGTATTTTTAATAAAGATGGGGTTTCACCATGTTGGCTTGGCTGGTCTCAAACTCCTCACCTCAAGTGATCTGCCGCCCACCTCAGCATCCCAAAGTGCTGGGATTACAGCTGTGAGCCAGCACGCCCAGTCTACAATTTATAATTGAAGATAGTTTATACTAAATATCAAATATTTGGATTTTTAAATACAGAATACAGAAGATTTTTCTGTTGTTCAGTAGACAAGTCACTTGATGCTAAAATCATAAGGAAAAAATATCATTTTCTAGATGGACTTCAGCTGGAACTTAATTTTTAATAAGGAAATGGCATGGACAAAGTTCTAGCAGCTTAAATGCATTAATCTTGGCCTGGAGTGTATTTAGAGAACCAGTTTAGAAAAAAAGAGTGAAAGATAGTACAATGCAATTATACGAGAAAAGCCATGTGTTGATCGGGTATATACCTGGATGTGTAGTGACTGTGGCTCAGCGACCTAGCTTACTTTCATGAGCCAGCCATTCATTCTACATTCTAGATGGGGATGCTTGGAAGAGGGAACAACTGTAATAGCCAATTATTTGATATCCTGCTGTCTACATGGGGGTTTAATGTGAAGCTGCCTGGCATCTGGAAGCGAGTTAAGCCAATTAAATAAATAAGATAAAGGAAAGGTGTACTATCACACCATAATAATTTACGAACCTTAAGACTGCTTTCTACCTTCTAAATGTAAATGAGACTGCTCAGTGTTGGTGAGGGTTTTTTTTTTTTGAAATGCTTTCTCTCAGTCACAACTAGAATCAGAACCTCATAGACATCAAGATAGATAGAATGATAGATTAATAGATAGACATCTTACTTGAACTCCAGAGACCACTCTTCGGGACTAAATAAATTTAAGCTCTCTCGTGTTTAATTTTTAGATAATAATAAAAATATGAAATTCTCCTTGGCTCCGCATAATTATCATTATTCAAATTTGCCTTAGATTGAGTACCAGAAGCTTCAGAGAGTGGTCACTAGTTATGTTCTGTGTCAGCCTATGAACAATTTATAGTTGATTTCTGGGTGGTTGTTTTTTGTTTTTTTAATTATGCAAGCTGTTCTAATAGTAGAAATAGTTTACGGTAACTCAGGGGTTAACAAACGGTTTATAGCTTGTCACAGGCACTGTATTAGCAATGTACCTTTTGATCTTTTTGATAACATGGCATAATGTTTGTTAATATCCCCATTTTTCAAACAAGGAGTCTTTTCAGATGTTATTTTTTGGTTGATAAGAGGGGTTAAATTCAAATGTGTCTTAAGTCTAAAGTTATTTTCAGCAGACATCATTTCCAAACCAGACTTACCATTCCTTCACTCTATCCACCCTTGCTTTCCCTCACCCTTTCCTGTTAATTTGAAGAATTTGGTGCTTAGGAACACAGACTCTGGAATCGGACTGACCCCAGGCTCAAGTCCTGGCTCCAACATTTACCACAGTTGGGACTACGAGAAAATTAACTCATTTTCTCTAGGGTTCAGTTTTCTCATCTTCAAGATGGGTGGAACTAGTAATTATGCCCATCTTGTTGTGTTGTAAGGAGTAAATTCTGAAGGATTTGACACAGTCCCTGGAACATGGTTATTTAATAAATGTTAGCTATTATTACTATTCTTGATCTCCATATTTTCATTACCAACTGGATTGTTCTTTTTGTCATAAACCCTAAAGTCATTCATTCTCAACTTTTTCCTTTTTCTTACCCACTACATCTAGTTACTTACAAGGTCTTATTTCTGAAATGATTCTAGCACATATTTTACCCCTTATGGTTTCTCAATCACAGACAGAAATCTGGTTCTCATACCTCTTTCCTAGTTATTTCCCAAATCATGCCATTGATTTTCCTAGCTCCTGTGTGGAGATTTCCGAAGTGAAATTCATACATTCTGAGGACTGCTCATTATAAGCCAGTGGAGAATGAGAGACAAATATTAAAACTTCTACACACAAAAGTAGACATTAAAATAGATGAGATAAAACACCTAATTTTCACTTTTGCATGTGTTTTAAAATGTGCCAAATGTTATTATAGTAGTTATGGGAGTTCTGGAGATGTTGGTCAAACGATACAAAATTTCAATTAGATAAGAGAAATATGTTCCAGAGATCTATTGTACAACATGATGACCATCGTTAACAATTTTTTTATTCTTAAAAATTGCTAAGAGAGTAGATTTTAAGTGTTCTCACAAAAAAGGTTAAGTATGTATGGTAATTCTTATGTTAATTAGCTCACTTTAGCCATTCCACATGTATACATATTTCAAAACATCACATTGTATGAATGTATACAAATTTATTTGTCAATTATAAAATAAATAAATAAATGTTATTACAGTAGTATATGTATATGCTTGATAAATAAATATGCATATATTAGAAATGTCTCAATAACTACTGTTTTAGAATGGATGACCAAAAAGACCCTCTTGATGTTAATACAATCACTATACAGTAGTATACTTAATTATGCAAATTTTATATTACTATGCCATACAAAAAAGTTTTAAAATCTCTTCCTGTCTACCATTGCTTTCAAAGCGCTGCTATTCTGGATGCAGTTTAATTTCTATTTTTATATTTGACTCATTTTAATATATCCTATTATGAATTTGCAATAACATACCTTACTTTAGTACTTTAGTATTCCTATTTCTATACCTATTCCCAGCAATTACTAATTAATATTCTTTCTTCTTTTTTCTTTTTCCCTTTATGTTTTTCTTCTTATATTCTTTCTAAATAGATTTTTATTACTGAAAATGAACCAGGCACCGTGCTAGATTTTGAAGCCCAAACATGAAAGCAGAAGCCTTATTTTAATAATATAATATCCTTGTAAAAGACTTCACACATAGTCATGTAATACTTTCTTGTCCCGCAAGTTTCTGTCAAAAATCTTCCTATTTCTCTTTATTTCATTCATACATTCTGGAATCCCATGGACCTCCAAGGATTTTGTTTATATCTGTAATTTAGAATCAATATTCTGCCTGTTCCACAGTTACATGTCCTTTTATTTTCCCTTTACTATATCCCATCTTCATTCATCCATTCATTTATTTATTCAGTAGATAATCATTGAGCTCTTTCTCTGTACTGTGTATAATAATGAATTACTCAATAATCAGATCAGACTCAAGTTTGGAATGCCTGCAAACCCAGGGCAGGAAAAACACACTCAGAAGAGAGAAAAAATTTCTTATTTGCAAAAAAGTGGACATTTGATTTTTTCAACAAAGCAGGAGTCAGAATGTAAAAAGTCAGAACCTAATTGAATTTTCTTACATGCATTTTACAGCTTGGAGATATTTTTATTTTGAATCACATCAGAGACGAGCACTATAACTCTTTCACTACTCTGAGTCTCCAATATCTTGATATGTCCTTGACCTTCATTACTTGAGACCAGCGACTCAGTCACTGCACATAGTAGATGCTTGACAAGTATCATTGTTATACAACATTCGGTAGACAGACATGTGCAAGTTACTGTCCCAAAAAAGCTGACTTGGAATAAGGTTGCCATACTAGAAAATAAAAATATAGAATGTCTACCTGAATTTGAATTTTAAATAACAAATATTGCACAGTGTATACTTATACTAAAAATGTATTTGCAGTTACTTGGACGGCTGAGATTGGACGATCCATTGAGGCCAGGAGTTTGAGGCTGTGTGACCTATGGTAGTGCATATCAGCCTGGATGACTGAGCAAGATCCAGCCTCAGAAAAAATACATATATGTATTTGTTGTTTATCTGAAATTTGAATTTAACTGAGTGTCCTATATTTTATCTAGCAATCCCATCTGCGTAGAATCTTGATTAAATACCATCAACATTAAATAAAACTTTTTTTAAAGATCAAATTTACCATCTAGTTAATAGAAATGGTTCTTTTATGAATTTCAGGTTTTGTGTTCTCCTCAACAACCATGCAGATATGTACTGAAAGCACTCTGAAGTGGAGAAGTGATCCCATGGAACTGCTAGGCAGCTATGTCCCATGGATTGTCCTGTTAGGAAACCTAGGCCACATGTGCAATGGGTGAGTCAATCACATTTTTTTCCATAAAGAAAAGTTAAATACTATTGATTTATCCAAGATAAAAGTAACCATTTTACTATAGATGCCTTACAATTACATAGTTCCTGAATTCGCCTTTCTTGGCAGCACAAATTCTTTCAAAAGTTCCACATGTTTTTGTCCTTGTTTTTTGTCGTGTGCCCCATTTCACGTTCTAACCTCCACTTGATGCTACTCCTCAGCCTATCTATGGATCCCATTGTTTCTACCACCTATTAAATATTATAACAATGTCTCCTATTTTAATAGTGCTTTATGGTAGTAATACTTTTTTATGTACTGTATTATTTGAGTTATATAAAAATTAGTTACTAAAGTTACAGACTAGGAAATAATGATAATAATTAATAATTGCAGAGTTTAGTCCCTGGCACTTTGCACTTACATATTCATGCATCTTCCCAACACCCTGGAAGTCAGCTACTACTAGCTAAACCTCTTTTCACATACAAAGTCATTAAGACAAGAAAAGACTAGGGCTGGGATTTGAACCTAAGCTATTTGGCTTCAGCCTAATTCTGCAACACTGTGCTAAAGCCTAGCAACATATGCTTATAGAGGGTGGGGGCTTAAGCTAATCTAAAATCTGAGCAGAGCAGAGTCCTGGACTGTTACTCAAATCTTCGGGTTCAAAATCAACACCAAACTACCTGATTTTTCTGTTTGCTTTAGCTGTTTTGTCCTTTGTATCCCACATAATGTATTCCAAGGAAGAAAGAAAAAGTATTCTCACTAGAATATTCCACACCTGAGAACTAAAATTACGTAGAATAGAAACTAGTATAGTTGTACACTCCTTTGTTTATCCCAGTTTTTTTCTTAGACCCACATCTCTTCCGAAAATAGCATTTGCAGCATTCGTGAATGAACAATGAGAATGCTATTGTATAATCAAGAATCACAAAAGAAAAACAGGTCAAGCTCCCAATCTAGAAAGTTATTTCAATTCTAAATACTCCTGAAAGAACCAATCCTATGTCTCAAAGAGTCACGTGTGCTACAAAACAGTAACATAAGTCTAGGAGGTTTGATCATTCCATTCTACACAAGAATTCCTAAAAAACTATCATGGGTCATGAGCAACATAATGAGTCTTAGTATTTTTTTATGTTTCCAAATTAAAGAGCAATATTTAATGACACTAATATCTTTCTTGGCCCATGACCCTCAGGTGTGCTGAGGCAGGAAATAGTAGATGATAATACTACTGTATTAGCTGCATGTACTCTCTTACAAAAAAGGCAGAAAAAGGAAATTTATATTCTAAATTTTGAATATCAATTATTCTTATTTTTAAGATTAATAACATTTTAAACATAAATTTTCTTCTCAAAAACTTCATTAGGGAAGAAACCAAGTTAGCTTGAATGTTTAAGCGTCCATGGCTCATAAAGGTACAGAACATTTGTCTTTTCCTTTTTCACGATAAACATTATATAAGTTTTACCAAACCATGATGAGTATAGGAGCAGGGAGTATAATGCTAAAGTATCCAGAGCCTACAACTGCTTTCAAATTCATCCAAGGCTCTTACTTCAATTGTACTTTGATGTTGAGCCAAGGAAGGGTTCAACTGAGCAATTTGGTTATGAGGGCCAGTAATTTGAACCATAAATTACTGAATATGAAATAGACTACATGTGTAAAATGTCACAAGTCCTACATTAAGTAAGACTTTCAAATCAATAACAACCCAAAGGAAGAGTTTTAATGAAACTGGGCCCTGAAATACCAGAATATAACATACCCAAAACAGTAAAATGCATTTTACACTCTTTGTGCTTCCCTCTCTGACCCTGTAGTATCGCAATGTGATTTTTGTGATGATTGTTCACTACCAAAATGTGGTGACTGTTAATATTTTCTCTTTTATTTTGGACATGTTGATTTATTTGAGTATGTAAAAGTGCTGCTGAGTGATTCTAGAAGGAGTTAATTATAGTTTCTTCTTTCCGTGATTGAGTACATTTATCAGGTGAAATTAGAAAGTTTAAAATCTAAAAGGAAGAGGTTTTAATTGAAACCTGTCACTTCTAAGCTTCTACACAGTGCGGGTTAACAATGATCTTAATGCACTTTCATCTGTAAACTCCTTGGTATGTGAAGTGAGTTGATGTTCTCAATTACATTCCTAATGAAAAAGTATCTTCTCTAAAAAATACCTCCATTGTGCAAATGAATCTAAGAAGATTAAAACTACAAACTGTATTTGCCGTTACATTTTCAAGTTTTACTGTATTGCTCTAAAGTGTGAACAAAAAGGTAGTTGTGTACACTCAATGCCATGTGCTTTTGGCTATTATTTGTAAGTGCTGAATTAACTAAATCTTATGTCCAAAGACTGGACAATTATTTCAAAAATTATTTCAAACACAATCAATTTAGCCTTGTGATATCTGCTTCCTGGAGTGCACACCCTTGTGTAGTCCCCTAACCTACTGCATGAGGGTTGGTCGATGTCACCACCAGCATACATCAGAATTGCCAACATGCTATTTCAGAGGCTTCTTCCTTGCTCTTAGTCACTCATTTCAAGGAAAGCCAGATTCTACATCACAGGATGCTCAGGCAGTGCAGAAGAGAGGCCCACAAGACAAGAGCCAAGGCATTCTGTCAAGAGCCATGGAAGTGCACCATTTTGGAAGTATATCTTCCCGCCAGTCAGTCCTTCAAATGCCTGCAGCCCCAGCCAGTACTTTACTGTAGCACATGAGAGACTCTGAGCCAGAACACAGCTAAGCAGCAGCCAGATTCCTGGCTTTGAGAAACGGTGAGAGAGAATCTATGTTTCTTTAAACTGCTAAAGTTCAGAGTAATTTGCTTCACAGCAATGCATAACTAATACAGTCCTATTCTCATGTGAGGCACATAGAGAATCTGAATAAGAATTTTCCTTTGGCCTTTAAAAGGCTTAACACATAGCATTCCAGAAACTCCTTCAGCCAGTGGGTGAACTAAAAGCAATAGAAAGATAATTACATCATCACACATTCATCTACTAGCATGTCCTTTTAGTTGTTTTGTGCAACTAGAAAATTTAAATATGTTAAGAACACATAAAATAGAAGAGTAAATAATATTTATTATTATTTTTGCTATTATTATATATCAGAAAAGTAACTTGACTATGGTTTTACAGACAACAGAACTTATAATTTTTTTTAAGTCAAGCTCCATGAATAACATAATTTTACCTGCAAAATTTCACAGTGACTCTTGTTTTCCTCACTGAATTGACAGCCTTTATATAATTGATTAATTTTACAACTGACATGGTTAGGCTTTGTGTCCCCATCCAGATCTCATTGTGAACTGTAATCCCCATAAACCCCATAATCCCCATGTGTCAAGGGAGAGACCTTGTTGAGGCAACGGAATCATCAGGATGGTTTCCCTGCTGCTGTTCTCGTGATAGTCAGTGAGTTCTCATGAGATCTGACTAGTGTCTGGCAGTTCTCCTGCTTGGACTCATTCTCTCTCCTGTCACCTTGTGAAGCAGGTGTCTGCTTCTGCTTCCACCATGATTGTAAGTTTTCTGAGGCCTCTTCAGCCATGCAGAACTGTGAGTCAATTAAATCTCTTTTCTTTATAAATTACCCAGTCTCAGGTATTTCTTTACATTAGCATGAGAACAGACTAATACAACAATCTTGAGTAATCTAAAGTATCATCAAGAATTTAATCTTCCCTTAGTTTTTTTTTTGTTTTTCTTTTTTTGCTTAGTCCTATTTATAGATGATTCTGCAAGTCTCTGGAGTATAAGGCAGTCAAATCACATGTTTCTCTTTCATTAGAAAACTGGTGCTAATTAAATATATGAGATAATATTTTATCAACTGTTTTCTTCAATATCGAATCTTTTTTTTTTCTTGCAGACAGGGTCTGGCTCTGTTGCCCAGGAGTGTGGTGGCACAATCTTGGCTCACTGAAACCTCCACCTCCTAGGCTCAAGTGATCCTCCCACCTCAGCCTCTTGAGTAGCTGGGATTACAGGCATGAACCACCACACCAAGCCCTAACAGTGAATCTTCACCTTGAAAACTTAATGACAAATCTCCAAAGAGGAAATACCTTCTTTAATAATTTTCATCTCAGAAATGCACACAATCCAATATCTTGGAAAATGATACAAAGAACATGAATTTCTGTTCTTATTGTATTTGGTTCAAAATTAGAGTTGTTTTTAATAATCATTATCTCCTCTTTTTCATTTCTCTCTGCAGTTTTTTTCTCTGTATTTGTCTGGTATTCTTGCATTGCAATTGGAATCATGTTTTATTTATTGTCTTAGTAGATGAATAAAATGAATTTAATGCTAAATTTGGAATAGGACACACATTTTCACAAACAGTGTGGGATTAAATTTAAAGTTAAATCTAGGAGTCATTTATTTTCTTCATGTAAACAGCAAAATAGTTGTCACAGGACAAGAAGAAATCAAATGACAAATTTATTTTGATTAATTATCTAGAAAATAGAGAATATGATATTACTTTGACTTTCTGATACAAGACCTAACTCATGAGCTTGAGCGTAGGATTGCCCTGGGACTTCTACTGCATGCTGTTTGGTGCCATATTTGCTTCTCTCTCTCTCTCATTGACACACCCTCCTGTCACTTTGCTCTCCTATCAATATGTCATTTTTTAGAAGGGGCAACAGCAGATAGGAAGGACATAGATCTCAACCTGAAGTAAGCTCTATGATGTCTATATATTAACAGTTATTGTCTATTGTACATCAACAATTGTATTGGACCACCCTCAAGATTTTGCCATATCCATATTTCTTCTCTGTTACTATTACTTAGTATTTTTCTCCAAATCCATTCACTTGAATAGTTACATTTCTGAAAACACATTAAAATTAAAAGATAACTAATGATAGGAAAATTAGTTTGCATTTCACCTAAAATCAATTGAATGTTCCTAGTGGTATAGGTCTCACAGCACGGGAAATACTGCTCTAAACTATCCTATTTATCAATAAATAGGCATACTACATGATGTTTCTCTTACCCATTGAGCAGTTAAAATATTTTTCACACTTCCTGATTTGCACCTTTTCTTGCTACCAGAGATCACAAATTTCCTATAAGTCCAGATTATGTTAGCAACCATAATAGCCATAATTTTTAAGTCCTGAAAGCATGAAGCAGGATTCATGTTCCTCGTATGTACTCAATTAAATATTTGGTTCTTACCTGCAAATTTTATGTGGATCCCCGACCTACTTCACTTGCCTTGTCTCCCTTATACTTGTTTCCTTATCAATGTTTCACTCCTTTCCCATTTTTTTTTTTTTTTTGCATCACTCATTTTTTTCATACCTTTACTTTTGCTACTTTCTCTGTTTAGAATAAACTTTCCCTTTCTCCACTGGATAATGCTGTGCTCATGTTTCAGATGAGTGAAGGCATCTACAACTCTCCCTGGCAGATTTAGCCTTGTGCTCTCCTGTGTCTCTCGCATATTCATATTTCATAGTTCATATTTTTATTATATTCCTTACCACCTTCATAATGGAGTCTTTTCTCATAGCCTGAGTTCCTTGAGGGCAGGGATCTCCAGTGTCTAGTAACATTTCTAGGACATGGTAAGTGCTTAATGCAATTTTAATACAATTTGAGTTGGTTTAAAGTGAATTCAATTGAAATTAAGCAAAATCTAATTGAAAATTCAGAGCAGACCTCTTCCAATTGTTGCGTACTACATGTTCTCAAGAACACTAAAATGAAGTTTAAAGAGAAACCAGAGTCGGGCAAAATAATTAATTTTACTGCTATAATAGCAACAGAGACAAAGTTTTTTTCTTACCGAAGCCCTGAGTACACAGTTAGACTGCATTTCTCAGCTTCCTTGAAGCCACGTAAAGGCATGGGATGAAGTTCTGGTCAGTAAAATCTGAGCAACTTGGTGATCAGCATAGGTATCTAAAAATACTTCTATGGGACCCTCCATGCTTGCAGTTTCTTTTCTCTGGAATTCTGTTAAGGTGTGGAGGATCCAACGGAGTATTAAAAGGTCCTAGGGTAAAAGAACCTTGGGTTCTTTGATAAATAAGTGAGCAGAGCTTCTTGACCCACCAACATTTGATCCTTGATCTGAACAAAAATAAATGTCTTATGTGCTTTAAGGCATCTGAGAGTTTTAGTTTTGTTGTTTGTATGTGTATTTGTTTGTTTGCCATAGTTATTCTACCCTAATACACATATGGAAGTTATTTTCTTAAACCTTAGATTTTAATTGTTTTGCTTTACCTTTCCAGTGTATATGTCATGAGCAGTGATGGAGGAACAGCTTTTAAGGGTAGTAGGAAAGAAAATAATTAAATACTTCTTTTAGGTATATGTGTCTTTAACATAATGCAGGGCTTATAAGATACTAGAAATAGTAGGAAGTAGATATCCAATGTTTTATCATTATTATTCCAAATTTTAGTATTAAACATCTTTTCTTGAAAATTCTAGTCATTCACTTGGAATTATCCGTATAAAAGATTTATTGCCACTGTACATATCTGAGACCTGCTTCCAACATACTAAATTTAATTTGAAATTTAAATGCATATTATAACCTAAATTCTACTTTCTAGTTAAATCTAAGAGTCTATGGCCTTAGGAATACATTAGTGTATAATTAAGTTGTAAAACCTCTGTCTAAAATTCTTTTAATGTATACTTTGAACCAAGATATTCAAGTAAATGTTTGTGAATTATATTATCAATTAGTTTTTAAAAGGTCTGATCTATTAGTTCTTTAAACATTTACGTTAATTGCAATTCACTCTAATAATTTTACCTTGAATAGCAAAAGGTTCGTCTTCAGAATTAAATAATTCAGAAACTAATCCAGTCTGTTTTTTTCACCACACTTTCTTTGTTTTCTTAGCTTATCTCCAGTAACATCAATCATTCTGCTGGACTTGACAGACTTGACAGAGGATGTCATCAGGGTCAGCATACAGCTGAGTACCGGCCTCGAAAGCAAATATCGAACACTCATATGCTCGCAGGTTTCCTTCCACAAGCACTAAAAAGGGAAACTATCTCGATAATTCAAATAAGAACCATTCCTGCCCGATGCTTCTTCTTCTTGCAAGAATTAGCTCCAGAGAATCTTCTAGCAAAAGATCAGAAGGGGAATGCTGAATATACATCTTTGAATTGGTTTTAGAAACTACAAACTTCCGGTACTTTACTCTCTGTCACTCTTCTGTCATGTTGGCCTCAGGGGCATTTAAATAAAGCAAGCCTAGGATATTCCAAAAGTTAGAATGGACAGTAATAGGTTTCTCTCAAGTATCTAAGAAGTTGCAGCTGGCAGCAATGAAACAGGGTCACACACCTTAGAAGCAATCACCAGTTTCATTTCGTTAACGAAGATGCCGAGAAAATGTTAAGTTATAAAAGCATTACGGTATTATAGTTCTGCTTTAACTAAACTTGGGACTAATTTTTTAAACGAATAGACTTTATTTTTTAGAGCAGTTTTAGGTTTACAGAAAAATTTAGCAGAAACTGCAGTTTCCATTTACCCCATCCCCTTCAAACCCAAGTACATACACAGTTTTCTCTATTATTAACCTCTTGCATTAGTGTGATATATTTGTCAACAATTGAGGATCCAATATTTATCCATTTGTAAAAACTGAAGTCCTTAGTTTACATAATGGTTCACTTTTTGTGTTGTAAATTCTATAGGTTTAAGAAATACATAATGATAAATATTCTCCATTGCAATACCGTACAGAATAGTTACACTACTCTAAAAATTCTATGTTCCACTTATTCATCCCTGTATGCCCTCCTCCAAGCCTTAGCAACTACTGATCTTTTTACTATCTTCATAATTTTGCCTTTTCTAAAATATCGTATAGTCGGAGTCATACAGTAAATACCTTTTTCAGATTGACCTTTCTCATGTATCAACGTGCATCAAAGGTTCCTCCATGTCTTTTTGTCTCTTGATAGCTTATTTCCTTTTATTGCCAAATAATATTCCATTGTCTGGATATACCACAGTTTATTTATTTATTCGCCTACTGAGGAACATTTTGCTTGCTTTCAAGTTTTGGCAGTTATGAGTAAAGCTGCTATAAACATCTGTGCTCAGGCCTTGGTGTGGGCATGTTTTCAATTCCTTTAGGTAAATACCACAGAATGTGATTACTGGATCATATGTTAAGTGCATATTTAGTTTTGTAAGAAACTGCCAAACTGTCTTCCAACATGGCAGTAGCATTTTTCATTCCCACGAGCAAAGAATGACAGTTCCTGTTGTTCCACATCCTCGTCAGCATTTGACATTGTCAGTGTTCTGGATTTGGGCCATTCTAATAGGTGTTTAGCAGTACCTCATGGTTTTAATTTGCATTTTCTGATGACATATGATGTTAACCATGGGTTTCCATATGTTTATATGCCATCTATATATCCTATTTGATGAGATATGTTTTGATCTTTTGGTTATATTTTTATTGGGTGGTTTATTTTCTTATTATTGAGCTTTAAGTGTTCTTTGTATACTTTGGATGCCAGTTCTTCATCAGATATGAATTTTGCAAAGATTTTCTCCTAGTGTTTGGTTTACAGGAAATGTTAATTTTTAGACAGTTTTTAAACATTTTTATGCTATAATTTAAAATGTATATATAATATACATTTTAAAATAATTAATATTTTTAATTATTGAGTTTATAAAATTAAAGATAATGAGTCATCAAATTTATCTGATAAATTAGTTAATTATTTAAAACACAGGGTCTGGCATATAGCAAGTATTACATAAAAGTCAAGTACTTTTTTATTGATTCCATGCAATTATTGTGATGTTTAGATTGTGTCAAAATCTTTTTCATAATATAATTTTCATTATACTTAACACAAATAATAAAATTTGATAAACTCCTATGACATAAAATATGCTTGTTTTGATGAAATTATTCTGAAAAAG
>NW_012103065.1:914674-938131 GCF_000951045.1 Mandrillus leucophaeus
GTAAAGAGGATAAGAAATGGGAGGTGGGGAAGAGGAGATGCAATTTTAAACAGGTAGATCAAGAATTCCTCAGATAGGGTTCACCTTTGAATAAAGATCCGAAGATTGTTGTGAACTATTTGGATGAGAAAAGAGCTACCGCAAAGGATCAAAACCAGAGCTGTAACCGCCCAGTGGGTTCTCTTTGCAGCCTCATCAGAGCCGATTTATTAAGACAGGGGAATTGCAATACATAGTTTAATTCACACAGAGTCGGCTGTACGGGACACTAGAGTTTTATTATTACTCAAATCAGTCTCCCTGATAATTTGGTGGGTAGGGGGTTTGAAAGTAGGGAGTGCCAATTGGTCTGGTGGGAGATGAAATCCTAAGGAGTCGAAGCTGTCTTCTTATGCTGAGTCGGTTCCTAGGTGGGGACCACATGACCAGCTAAGCCAGTTTATTCATCTGAGCAGTGCTAGCTGATTCATCAAGTGCAGGGTCTGCAAAATATCTCAAGTGTTAATCTTAAGTTTTATAATAGTGACGTTATCCCCAGGAGCAATTTGGGGAGGTTCAAAATCTTGCAGCCTCCAGCTGCATGGCTCCTAAACCATGATTACTAATCTTGCGGCTAATTTGTTAGTCCTGCAAAGTCCAGACAGGAAGAGGGTTTGTTTTAGGAAAGGGCTGTTAGTGTCTTAGTTTCAAAGTTAAGCTATCAACTAAGTTCCTCCCAAAGTTAGTTCAGCCTATACCCAGGAATGAACAAGGACAGCTTGGAGGTTAGAAGCAAGATGGGGTTGTTTAGGTCAGATCTCTTTCACTGTCATAATTTTCCCAGTTACAGTTTTTGCAAAGGCAGTTTCAGAACAAGCTTGATATGCTTGAGGAATTGAATGAAGTCAGGTTTAGCTGGAGTATGGAAGTGAGGGGAAAGTCAGAACAGGATGAGATGACTTAGGCAATGCAAATCAACTTATGTCAGGCCCCAGAGAAAATAAAGTGTATTCATTTCCTGTTGATGCTGCAACAAGTTATCACCGACCTAGCGGTTTAAACAATTTTAATATTTTATAGTTCTGGAAATCAGAAATCTAAAAATGTATCTACTAAGGCTAAAATCAAGATATTAATAGGGCTGAAGAAGGAAAAAACAAAAATATTTGCTGATGCTTTTCCTAAAACAAATTTCTTGGTATTTTTTCATATTGCTCATCCTCAGGTCTTATACAGGAATTGCTTTGATTTGTGTCATTAGTTTGATAATTTTAAATTGATCACCATGGTAGAAATCAGGTTAAAACACTAATCACAATTTTCTCTATAAAGGATTATTTCGTTAAAATAAACTGAAATTTTCGTGGCAAATATGTGATAATATAAAAGATAAGTCTGACTAGAAGAAATTAAACCCACGAGACAGTGATATTTTTATTTGGAAAGGCTAGTTTTTCAAACTTACTTTTCCCTCTATATTGTGGAATACATAACCTGTCCCACTCTGAAATACATGATTTATAGAATTGTTATGAATAATAAATGAAAACAGTAACAAAATGATGATAAAAGTTATATTCTTATCTGTGAGATGGGAACAGTTAGATTCTTTTAGGTGTGTTTTATAGATTTGGTTACACCCAATTAATTCATCTAAATAAAGAGAGATTGGCATTTGAATATTAAACCTTGCAAAAAAAAAAAAAAAAAAGGAACAGCAATCTAGTTAGTTAACCTTGTGGCTGAGGAATAGGCAAAAAAAATTTGGTGCTCTTCTTTGTTAAAATGAAAGCTTTTTTGAACCTTGTTTTTCATTTCTGTTACATTTCATGATCCCCTATGCTACTTCATTGTAAGTGTTCTCTCCCTCCTTTAATATAGGGATTTTTTATAGCTTTTTTTTTTTTTTCTGTAAAGAAGAAAAAAGTAAATGTTTTAATCATTGCAAACTATATGATCTCTTTTGCAACTACTTAACGCTGCTTTGTAGCAGGAAACAGCCTTAGATGATATATAAACAAATGGGTATGGTTGTGTTCTAACACAGCTTTATTTACAAAATCAGGGAGGGAGATGTGCCATTTGCCTCATGTGTCACAGTGTGCTGACTCTTTCTTTAGAATATCACTTTTAGCTCCAGTGCTTATCTTATTAATATATTTTTAAGATGAAACATTAGTCATGTAATTTTAGAAACTTCAGGTTAATCTCAGGGTTAAATAATTTTCTAAAAGTATGACTTTACCAAACGTTCAATGAGCTTCTGTGTATATTATGTGAATCTTCCAAAAGCAAACATGGTATGCAGGATTTCCAAATGTGTTGGGGTGTATGAAAATATTCTTAAGAGCATCAAGAGACTATTATATCATAGAAAACATTTTGGAAAATTTAGAAATACCAAGGAAATGCCCATTTTGTATAATTTATTAAAAATTCAGGCATTGGCCATAAAATGATTACAAATATAGTAGACCAGTTTTGGAAAATAGTATTCATAGAAGGTGGAACCCGCTTGATGAGACTGAAGGGTATAGTGAAAAAGACTAAAAACTAAACAAAGAAGATGCTATGAGAAAGAAAAACAGGGAAGTATAAGTGTAGACTGGCCTTTTGATAGAGAAAGAAACAGACACATTAAGAATCCAGGAGGGATGTGTGTACTTTTTCTGGGATAGAGTTGTAAAATGCTGAAATTATATGCCAAGGGTAGTTGTGAAAAGACTTATGCCATACTAAGTAGTTTGGACATTATCTTGAATGAAAATAAGAACCAGTAAATGTTTTTCTGTTGTTGTTGATCAGAAAAGCAACATCTGCAGTTCTTTGTCTTAAAAAGATATCTTGGACATCAATTTAAAGAATGTGCTAGAAAGTGTCCAGAATAAATACTGAGATGCCAATTAAAAGATTCCAGTAATCTAGCCAAGGGCATTGAGGCCTTTATCTACCAAAGTGCTGGCAGTGCAACTTAGAGGAGATGAAAGGTCAAAGAGTTATGAAATATGTGGAATGAGGTAAATTTGGTAACTACTCGATTCTGAGGGAGTGAAGAGAGAGGAAATGAAATTGACAATAACTCTGAGTTTTCTAATACAAACTCCTAAATGACCAATGATACCATTAACAAACATTAACAATAAAACTAATACAAACAATATAGGAAGTACAGGTTTGAAGGTAACACATTGTAAATCCTAAAAAAAAGTTGGAATGTATTTGAAATATAAACTACTAATTATTTTCCCTTTTCATTTTGTAAAGTTTGTGGAAAATGACTATTTAGAACGTTGGAAATGTTCTGTTTTGTAGAATAGGAATTGTTGAATAAAGGCTAGCCTAATGAAAATATTTATCAACAGACACGTGTATAAAATAAAGTGTGTCAGACCAAGGTCCGCTTTGTTAAAGATATTGCTGATAATTTTTCATGATCAAGTATTATTCTTAAATCTAAGAATTTAGGGCTCAAAGAAAGCCCACTGTACTCTCATTGGATCCAATTCAACTCAAGCATAGCCTTCTCATCCACCCCATACTTGGTCTAAAACATTAGATGCATCCAGCATTTATCTCATATAAACCACGATAAAACATTATTACTTGTCAAACCCTCAGATGCGGAGAGACAGCAAAAAGTTCACACAGACTGTAATATAAGGGTTGAAAATCAATTATGTCTTTTTAATTTTTACCCTCAAAATGCCCTTTCTTATTACCCTGTATCAGTGGTTTATGCCTTTGTGTGTATTAAAACCACACAAAGCGTTTGGTAAAACATACAATTCTTGGTTCCACTTTCTGACTCTATACATTTTATAGGAATCCTAGGATACTGTATTTTTAGTAAGTGCCTCAAAGGTTTCTGATGTATATGTTCTCTGTACAAGGGAGCAACATCCTTATATAAAAAACCATGCCAGAGTGCCTTATGCCTTCTGCTTCAGTTTTCTTGATTTGAAGTTGTAATTTAGCAAATGTTTCCGTTTATTATTGGTATGTTTTCAATCTTGCAAATATTCCCTTGTACTCCTTCTATAACTTGCCTTTCTCTTACTGCCTGGTCCTTAATGTACGTACGGAGGAAGGGATATCTGGGACCCAAAACCAACTAATGTAATATCATATTTGCTGTCAGAAATATTTCTCCAAGGGAGCAAAATCACTCTCACATCTTGTGAAGAGTACATCAAACTGAATGAAATGGGTGTGAAGAATCAGAGACACTGCAGTCATTATTTTGATCTTATGTAGCTTTTAAATCATAATATTTCCCTGAAATTTTTTAGTAAAATAAAAAATGTGAATGCATTTTTTTTACATCCAGCAATGACATATTTAGGAGACAAGTAACAGTAATGTCCATCCACTTAAGTCTTTCTGAGTGAGTAGAGATGCATTGTGAAAAAAGTAATTTGCAGAAGCATTGATAAAATCCCTTCTGATTACCTTAATTGATTCTTTCTGAAAATCTCCATACTTTCATCACTCTTTCCCAAGAAACTCATGCTACTAAAATGTAAGGAGAGTGAACTCAGCACCTAATCACTCGAGACCTCAAACTTAAACACGTTCTCTAGGTCTATGATTCTCTGCACATTCTCTGAACAGGTGCTGGTTTGCTCTAACTCACCAGACCAGCAGTTAGAAAGCTTCAACTGACAAATACCAAAACCTTGTCTTGTCATTAGCAGTGGCTGCTGGAATAATAAAACATCTGGCATCTTCCTTTACTGATTAAAGGGGTCATTTCAAAGACCTGTCATCCAGCCCTTGGTCATAAAGACTTGAGCCTCCACATTTCTCCCCTTTAATTCATGTTTTGCAGATGTAGGGACACTGTACATATGAATTTATTAAAATAGGATAAGGCTAAATGATTACACATGTATTATGAAGGAGTGCTACAGAGGACCCTGAATCACAAGATCTTTCTCTTGTAGAAAAAAATCACGAATAGATTTAACAATTTGAAAAGATAATGAAATTCAATGTAAATAATACCACATGATTCATTCAGAAAAAAAGTCTAAACCTTAATTCCAATGTAATAGAATATGAGTTGTCTGTTACCGCCCAGGAAATAAATCAGACATTGACTAAGAATATGATGTAAAATTTTCAATAAAGCATTGCTGCTAGGAAATAGTTTGGACTTTGGAAAAAATTTTAAAAAAATATTTTGCCACCCCCATACAAACATATGCATCTGCACATGAAAAATCTATGTGAAGTTCTGATCATCACTCCTTGCAGAAGAGAAAACGGAATTGTTAAAAAAAAAAAAAAAAAAGAGGAAGAAGAAAGAAACAAAAGCAGAAATGAAGGAAGGTGGAGAACAAAAGATTAACAGAAGGACATAGTTTTATTAATAGACTAGAAAGTTAAATGTTTTAGTACATGCAAAGGCAGTGACTGAGAGAGAAAGTTATTTAGAATAACCATGAAGAAATAGCCAGGATAAATCCTTTGTCTTTGATGCTAAAATTTGGGGAAAGAAACTATTTCATGCTTATATTTACTATATGTAATAGAAACATTATAAACTCACAGATAAAATACATATAATAGATTCTTATAAAAAAAAAATGTTTTGAGAGGCCGGGCGCGGTGGTTCACGCCTGTAATCACAGCACTTTGGGAGGCCGAGGAAGACGGATCATGAGGTCAGGAGATCAAGACCGTCACCTAACACGGTGAAACCCTGTCTCTACTAAAAACACAAAAAATTAGCCGGGCATGGTGGTGGATGCTTTAGTCCCAGCTACTCGGGAGGCTGAGGCAAGAGAATGGCATGAACCTGGGAGGCGGAGTTTGCAGTGAGCTGAGATCTGGCCACTGCACTCCAGCCTGGGCCACAGAGCGAGACTCCGTCTCAAAAAAAAAAAAAAGTTTTGAGACTTGCCCCAACTTTTGGATGAATCCTCAGAAATTCCTGATAGAGGAACATGCTGGATCGAAACAGTGTGACAATTATTATGTACCTAATATCTGACTTTGGAAAAGCTGACAAGTCTTCAATAACAAAGCTCAATTAAAAAGTGGATAAACCTCTCCTTATGTATCACAGTTTCCCAAAATTTATTCTATGGAAACTAGTTTTATTGGGTGTTAATATCTGTTATTGGGACATAAAAGGGTCTGTGGATAAATAAATTCAAAAAATTTTAGAAAATTCTCTATTGGAGAGCTTCTTGGCACTCTTAATATTCTAAAATGTATTTTAAATATCTTGTAGAGTCTCTTTTATACTGTTATTTTCAAACTTTTTGATCACAAAAAAACACTTTTTCTCAGATATCCTTCAGTACTAGTTATCCTTAGCACAAATTTTGAGAAATATCACCATCAGACATTGTAAGCAGAAGTTCTCTTCCAGAAATATTTGAAAATTCAGAAAGATTACTAACATCAATAATGGCTTTCTTGCTTTCTTCATAACTAAATGTTTATTTACCATATGTTTTAAGAGAAAAAATAGTTCCACCACTTCCATTATAGATACATGATAATGTGTTGAAAATTATGACAATTCCTAGAAATGTAGATAAATTTCCTATGAAATAAATTATCCTTTGGGGAAATACTTTCTACTTGCTGATTAATGAAGGGAAGATGAGCTTCCTACTTTTTAACCTAAATATGACTGGTAATGAAATAAATCTTAACCAGCTGTTACTCATTCTCATTTTAAAAATTCCAAAACCTGTTTCAAAAAAGTCTCAAAAAAGGTATAAACACGTAAACCACATCCTAAAATAATGCAATATCCCTAAGTGATTCAGGGGATTGGAGAACATTAAATTAGAGCTCCAGAGTGTGTTCATTATCTGCATTCTTCTTCACTATGTTTTTCCATCATCTTACACATTCAAAACACAAACAAAAGCAAAAATTCATATGCAGATTCATTATTTTTGAACTTTCTGTTAATGAGATTTTCAAACTCAGAGAATGGAATGATGTACCCATCACCAGCTTCTACAGTTACCAACATTGACCAATCTTGTCAGCAATATCATTGGAACAACTGGAGTTTTATTAGAAACAGCACATCTGAAAAATATTATTGATAACTCCTTGGAAACTCTACTAGTTACACACTCAGATGATTAAAGGCCTAAAATCCTAGGATTTTACTGATAAAAACTCAACAAATTGTAAACTCTTAAAGTTTTAAAAGTCACAACAGTATGATGCTTTCCCCCACATAATAAAAAATGACTTCTACTCATGTGCTGGCAGACATAGAAACCAATTACTTAGCATAATTCCTCTGTGCCTGTTTGAAAAATATGAGGATTGCATCTTTTAAAAAGCCTTTCTTTTTTTAGAATAACATTATCATTAAAGCACTTAGATTTGTATACCATATATCATATCTGTAAGCAATCTTGTACCATATTAATTTTTACATAGACCCTAAAACTCTTAGTTTACTATGAAAAATCATCTTTAAGATTTTTATTTACTACAACTCTTTAGGCTGACAAAATATTTTAAAGTACATCCCTATGATATATAATCACCATGAAGAATGACATTTGAATACTTCATACAAAAAAATCTGAAAATTTTAAAAAGTGTTATTTTTTACTCTGCAAAAAAATGCTAATAAAATTCATCACTATGGCAAACAAAACATCTAATTAGCTTTGACTAGAGACACATGTTACTATGTTATCATCTTGAAACAAGTAATTTCATTTTATTAATTTTTAAATATTTATTTCCATAAAACCTGATTTAGGAACTATCTTTATGATTCTTCAACTAGAAGTTAGTGACTTCCATTATCCTTTATGTATGTTTATGTATTTCGTCTACTCATGAGGCTGAGGCAGGAGAATGGTGTGAACCTGGGAGGCGGAGCTTGCAATGAACCCCAAGATCGCGCCACTGCACTCCAGCCTGGGTGACAGAGCCAGACACCGTCTCAAAAAAAAAAAAGAGCATATTATACCCTTAAAATTTGGTAATATTTTAATATTCAAAAGAAAATCATCACTTAGCAAAAGATAAACTTAACCTATAGCAAAATGTTTAACGCATAACAATCAAAGGACAAGAACAGGCAATTACCAAAGAGTAAGTGCAAGTGAGTAAATCCATTCAGCCATTCATACAATAAAAATGCTTTGAGAAAAATGAGCAACTAGTATACACCTAACATTATAGTCACCACTGGAGAATACAAAGAGAGAATAAAAAAACATAGTATCTGCTCTAGAAGGTGTACTGCCCCAAAGGATGTGGGCAGCTAAATAAATAATTACCACCATGTACTATAACTGCTGTTTCAGAAGAAATACATTTGAACTCTTTACACATAAATGATTGCCCAGGGCAGTTCAAGCAGGCCACCTGAGATGAAGTCTATTACTTAGCTCAGGATTTAAATCTGAAGCCAATTCATTGAAACGAATTCTTTAAATAGGATTAATTACAAAGAGAAAATAGTGCATCTTTGTGACATTTTAACTCAAATAGCTTTAAAATCACTTTAAAAACTATAATTCTAACAAATCTAATATCTCAATATTTTAATTATTTCTCTATCTGAAGTTTCTGAATGCATTGGAAATTAAGAAGATAGATACCTGATTACTGCACTAGTTGTGAATAGAACAGGTAAATTAATATTTTGGTACCAAATAATGATCTGAGCCATAATTATGGGACATGTGATTCCAATCTGAGCTACTTTTCACTGTGAGAAGACGTTAACAATGATATATTAAACGTAGTTAACTTTGAATCAGTGAACCCAGTGCGATGAAACCTGCTGAATTACACAAACTCTTTTCCTCATTTCATGTTTAAGAAATCCATGGTTTCGATTTCAAGTCTCACACCAAATTATTTTGATCATCGTATAGCTTTTCTAGGATGCGATACTATTTTTATTATGTGATGGTTAATATTGAGTATAAACTTGATTAGATTGAAGAATGCAAAGTGTTGTTCCTGGGTGTGTCTCTGAGAGTGTTGCCAATAAGATGAACATTTGAATCAGTGGACTGGAAGAGGCCGACCCACCCTCAATCCAGGTGGGACCATCTAATCAGTTGCCAGTGTGGCTAGGATAAAAGCAGGCAGAAGAATGTGGAAAGACTAGACCGGCCTGAGTCTTCTGGCCTCCATCTTTCTCCCATGCTAAATGCTTCCTGCCCTTGAACATCAGACTTCAAATTCTTCAGCTTTTGGACTCTTGAACTTACACCAGTGATTTGCCAGGGGCTGTCAGGCCCTGGGCCACAGACTGAAGGCTGCACTATCAGCTTTTGTGGTTTTTGGGACTCAGACTGGCTTCATGACTCCTCAGCTTGCACATTGCCTATTGTGGGACTTCACTTTGTGATTGTGTGAGTTAGTTCTCCTAGTAAACTCCCCTTCATATATTCACCTCTCCTATTAGCTCTGTCCCTTCAGAGAACCTAATACCATATGCTTTTTAATAGCAGGTCATACTTTAACTTTTTTGGCTGTGGTACATATGCATTTTCTTCTAGAAAACAGAACAGTGAGAAGTATGGAAGCTGAATATTACAGTTACACGTCAATGACAAGGATACATTCGGAAAAATGCATTGTTAGGCAATTTTGTGGTTCTACAAACATCATAGAGTTTCCTTCCACAAATCTAGATGGTATAGACTACTATACACCTAGACTACATGGTATAGCCTATTGTGCCTAGGCTGCAAACCTGTTCAGTATGCTACTGTACTAAATGCTGTGGGCAGTTGTAATCTAACAATAAGTATTTATGTATCTAAACATAGAAAAGGTACAGTAAAAGTATGACACAAAAGGTTAAAAACGGTACATCTATGCAGGGCACTTACCATGAATGGAGCTTACAGGAGTGGAAATTGCCCTGGGTGAGTCAGTGAGTGAGGAGTGAGGGAATGTGAAGTACTTAAGACCTTATGGTACAATACTGTAGACTGTAAACACTGCTGGTCTAAATTTATATTTTAGAAATTGCTGTACAATGTTACAACAGCTACAGTGTCACTAGGCGATAGTAATTTTTCAGCTCCATTATGGTCTTACGAGACCAGCATCATAAATTCAGTCTGTTATTGACCAAAACGTCATTATGCAGTACATGACTGTATATTCTGGATAGAGTAATTCAACTAATCTACCTGTAAATATGAAAAGCTGCAATAAATAACAAGGATAGAACATGATAAACTTGGATCTAAACTGTATTTATTTCAATTTTCCCCCCCAAAAATTATCTAGTTTTCAGATAAGCAATCTTGTCTTGTAAATATCCTAAAAGTTCACTTTAATAAACTAGCTTTGAGATATTTAAAATGTAACTGTGTGATTTTATCTACTTTTTAAAAAATGGCTTTTATTTTCAAGGTATCCCAGGGTAATTAAGAAAATAATATGTTGGAAAATAGCAGGACAGTACACAGACATAATTGCTATAGATAAAAAAATTATGAGGGCAAGTGCCTTCATAACCATACAGATGCTGTATCTTCTTCTTCTTCTTTTTTTTTTTTTTACTGGTATCCTGAAGCGGTGGCCTGCCCCTCCACATCTGTGAGCGTTTCTCATTAGGTGGAATGAGAGACTTGAGAAAAGAAATGAGACACAGAGACAAAGTATAGAGAAAGAAAAATTGGGCCCAGGGGACCGGCACTCAGCATGCAGAGGACCCACGCTGGCACCGGTCTCTGAGTTTCCTCAGTATTTATTGATAATTATCTTTACCATCTTAGAAAAAGGGAAGTGGCAGGATAATAGGATCATCTTAGGGAGAAGGTCAGCAGTAAGACATATGAATAAAGATCTCTGTGACATGAATAAGTTTAAGGAAAAGTGCTGTGCCTTGATATGCATATGCAAACATCTCCATAAACCTTTTTAGTGCATAAAGAGCAGCATTGCTGCTAGCACATCCCACCTTCAGCCCTAAGGCGGTTTTCTCCTTTCTCAGTAAAGAGAACTTACAATCGGATTTTACACCAAGATGTTCCATTGCCCAGGGACAGGCAGGAGACAGATGCTTTTCTCTATCTCAACTGCCAAGAGGCCTTCTTTCCTCTTATACTAGTCCTCCTCAGCACAGACCCTTCACAGGCATCAGGCTGGGGGACGATCAGGTCTTTCCCTTCCCACGAGGCCGTATTTCAGACTATCACATGGGTAGAAACCTTGGACAATACTTAGCTTTCCTAGGCAGAGGTCCCTGCGACCTTTGGCAGTGTACATGTCCTTGGGTACTTGAGATTAAGAGAATGGTGATGACTTTTCACAAGCATACTGCCTTCAGGCACTTGTTTAACAAAGCACACCCTGCACAGCCCCAAATCCTTTAAACCTTGAGTCACCACAGCACATGTCTCTTGCAAGGTCAAGGTTGGGAATACGGTCACAGATTAACAGCATCTCAAATACAGAACAAAATGGAGTCTCTTATGTCTACTTCTTTCTATATAGACACAGTAACAGTCTGATCTCCTTTCTTTTCCCCACAGTATCCTTTTAATCTTCAACCTCTCACCTCTGGGAAAACCAAATATTGTGTATTATTTGAAAATTAAGATAACATACTAAAATAAAACCTGAGATTACAACATTCTTGTATAGAATAAAAACAATGGATAATGATATTATTTGAGTTGCAAATTCAGTAGTGATGTTTGCAGGGTAGAAGAAGTCCTATATCTCTTCATTATGGTTATGACAGAGATGTATTTTGTAGGGCAAGAAGCTATTAACTAATCTGAAATTTGTGCAAAACATCCTGTTATATTCATAACATAAACTGAATAGACTGGTGACTCCTTGTGTTTTCATTTTTGAGGCCTGCATTTTATTTCTCTGCTTTGTCACATGAAAGTCATATCCCACATTAATAAGCATAGTTCTTTGTATATGCCTTTAAAAATTTACTAAAAATGCAAAATACAAAAGTACTATCAAAACTGGGTAAAATACTGAAGAGAACCAAACTTACATCAGGGTAATATACTAAGTAATTTGTTGTTATAATGATAGTGGCTGAACTTTAGTGATAAGCATTTCGTCATATATTTTATCTGATTTAATCCAATGACAACCCTCCAAAGTAGGTAATATTATATATTAATACCATCTCCACTTAACAGATATAGAGATTAAGGCTCACATAGTTTAACTATAGTTTAACAGTGGCACATTTTTCTTTTATTTTTACGTTATTTATTTATTTATTTATTTTTGAGACAGAGCGTTGCTCTGTTGCCAGGCTGGAGTCCAGTAGCACAATCTCGGCTCACTGCAATCTCTGCCTCCCGGGTTCAAGCGATTCCCCTGCCTCAGCCTCCTGAGCATCTGGCACTACAGGCACCCGCCACCACGCCCAGCTAATTTTTTGTATTTTGGTAGAGACAGGGTTTCACCATGTTGGGCAGGATGGTCTCCATCTGCTGACCTGGTAATCTGTCCGCCTCAGCCTTCCAAAGTGCCAGGATTACAGGCGTGAGCCACTGCACCCGTCCACAGTTGCACAATTTTTAAAGTTGTAAAAGATCATGTCTCTAATTTAGAATTTTTGAGAATATTTTAACTGAGGCAGAAAACATTGATTCCATAAAAATTTCACAATTTTTGAATTGCAGAAGATATACATATACATTTAAAAAGATAGATTGGTAATATATTTGTATAGTACATGACTCAGAGAAGACTCATATATCTAAAATAGATAGGTAGACAGATAGATATGAAGTTTACAAATTGAACAAAAAAAATCATAAAATGACGAAAGTTATGAATAGGCCATTTAAAAACAAGCAAATTCAAATATCCGATAAACATGTCTTTAAAACACAACCTGAGTAATATTTGGGTAAATACAGAGTGAAAAATAAAACTACTGAGCTATTATTTCTCATCTTTTAAAATAATGAGACCCAAAAATACGAGGAAAATGTAGTCTCAAAGATTGTGAATACAAAGATAAATTGTTACAAACTTTTGAGAATATAAACCGGCAACATCTATTAAAATTAAGATTGTACAGACCCCTTGGCCCTCCAATCTCAATAGAAGATAAGGATACATGTATAGGGACTTTTGTTGCCCACAAAAGTTGAAACAAAAATAATGTTCTCATTCATGTAAAAGTATTTGTTTATCTATATATACCTATATGCTAATATAGTTTGGATATTTGTTCCTTCCAAATCTCATGTTGAAATTTCATCCCCAGTATTGGAGGTGGGGCTTAGTGAGAGGTGTTTTGGTTACAGGAACAGATCCTTCATGAATGTCTTGGTACTGTCCTGGTGGTAATAAGTGAGTTCTCACCCTGTTAGTTCCCCCAGGAATTTATTGCTGAAATAATCCTTACACCTCCTCCTGTCTCTTGCCTCCTTTCTTTTGCTGTATGATCTGCACACTCATTCCCCCTTGCTTGGGTTCCACCATAAGTGTACGCAGCCTGAGTACCTTGAAGAAGATGCTAGTGCCATGCTTCTTGTACAGCCTGGAGAACAATGAGTTTTAAAAACTTCCTGTCTTTATAAAAGGTATTTCTTTATAGCAATACAAACAGATTAAGATATATGCCTAATGAAATGTTTGCAAGGCTGGTCACCATAATATTGGGAGCATGGATGTAATTTTCTGTATTGTTTGATAATTTATAATTAAATTACCTTAGTTACATAGAAATAAAAACTGTTTTCATCCTAGAAAACAAATCAAATTAATTCCTAACTCACTTTTTAGGCACCTATAATAGATAATCTACATATCTGAAAGGAGGAATCAGTAACTGAGAATCCAGGAGTGGGTTTTATTTTCTAGAAATCCCAAACCGAGGTAGAATTCTAATCCCTAAATGGCCTCTTGATTGGGATATCAAATGTAAATCCCTTAGTCTGGAGTATTTAATTACACTTTAATTTGCATTTATAGCAGAAACAGATAGTTCTAATTTCACATTATCTTTCCAATCATTGTCATCAAATCATTTTATTGCTTTCATAAAATATCTTAATAGAATTTGTTATTTAAAATCAATCACACTGGATCAAACCAATCCAATCAGGATCTGGTGTTCAACGGGCACGTTTGGTAAGCAAGCCTTACAGAACTATTTGATGAGACCTACTTTTATCTGGAATTATGATACTCCAGGATTTATATGTTGAATTAAATGTCATGAGGCAGAGGGGAGAAAAAAAACTAAGTTCCTGTGACTCCTCTGCCAAGACGAAAGCTCTCCTGTAGATGAGCTTTGTAGCATCCGGCATCTGTTTCATTAAGTACGGCTAAATGATCAGATGTTCTCATCACTCATTCTTTATGTTCCTGTCAGCTCAAGTAATCACACTCAGTATTAATTCACAGACAGTAATTTTTCAAAACTTTTTTGGCTGAATCTCGATATCTATGCTGTATTTTAATGAGAAAACAGCATTACTCTCTGTTTAAAAGTGAGTTCCTAATAAAACAAATGTATTTCTACCTGTTCTTAGGAAATTAATTACATCTTGATATGAAATTCGATGCATAAAAACTAGAAAACTCGATCATGTTGCATCTTTCTCCAAAAATAAAAGCATGTTTTTTGCATATACAATTCTTCCAGATATTTAAACTCTTTTGATCGTCAACTGTTTCTATTAAAACATTTTAAAAGCCCAAATTTTTAAAAGTTATCCACAGGTCTGCATTGGCTACTTCATGTTTCTTTCTTCATTAGTCTTTGGGTTCTTTATTAATTCCAAGCCTCAGCACAGATATCCTCCTGTCAGTAGGTGTGGAGGTAGATGGTGCATGTACTTACTGCCCAAGATTGAACACCTGTTTCCTGAGGCACGTAGGTGGAGTCATGTATTAAAGCTTTAGATCTATTATCTTTGTTCTTTTTCCAGTAACACCAAGAACAATACAAAGGCATTTTAATACTGTAAAAGCATGAGTAGATCTTTAACCAACCTTTACACCAAAAGGTTGCCCAAAAGGATAATTTTATTTTAAGCAACAAGGGCCCTGGACCAGCCACACATTGTTCAGGAGATGCTAGATAGCTAGCTTAGACGGGTTACAGTCTAACTACAATATGGTTAGGTATATGCAAGGTGATAGAGGTTGGAGATAAAGTATAATACTCTGAACCAGAAATCCCCATTCTACCAGAACTGATCTTTTGAAAATTCCTTAGTCTCTAAATATGAAACTAGGAAGTTCAATATATGAGTTTAATAACAATATTCTCATCCACTTCTAAGTTATAGACACAATGTTTTACCTTTAATAAGATTCTAAAACATTATTTTTGTCCATTTATATATTAAATCCATCTGCAATTTGTTTTTGCATGTTATGTAAGTATTCAACCCTTTTTTTTCCAGATGGGTGTTAGCCAATTGTGCCAGTGTTAGTTTATTAAATAAAATATTCTTTCCTATACAATTTAAATATACTGATTATCTGTAAATATTGTGAGCTTTTTCTACTCCACTGAATAATTGGTATTTTACCACATTACATAATTACAGTAACTTTGAAATAAGTTTTAATATCTAGTAAGACTAAATCCCCCATATTAAAAAAAAATAGTGAATAGCATTGTTGTGAGACTGAAAGCAAAAGAAGTTTCCAGTCTTGTTAAAGGCCAGGAAAATCTAAAACCCTTCTCATCTAGACCTGTCTAGCTCACGTTTCAAAAGGCAGTAGGAGGCTGGGCGTAGTGGCTCACGCCTGTAATCCCAGCACTTTAGGAGGCCAAGGTGGGAGGATCATGAGGTCAGGAGAGCTAGACCATCCTGGCCAACATGGTGAAACCCCGTCTCTACTAAAAATACAAAAAAAATTAGCTGGGGGTGGTGGTGGGTGCCTGTAGTCCCAGCTACTCGGGAGGCTGAGGCAGGAGAATGGCGTGAACCCGGGAGGCAGAGAGCGAGACTCTGTCTCAAAAAAAAAAAAAAAAAAAAAAAAAAGAGGCAATAGGAGTAAAACATGTTAAAGTTGCTAGTGAGGCACATTCTGCAGCTCAGAAGCCTGTGAAATAATTTTTTAAATACAGAAAGGGGGTTATAAGGAAAACAGGTTTTTGATGCTGATGAGACTGGAATCTTTCCTAAGAATGTTAACAAATGAGCGTATATAACACAAATGGCCTCCAGTGCTTCTGACTTGAAATCATTGTAATATCATGTGGTTAGTCATTTGTAAGAAATATTTACATGAAACAGTGAGGTTTTAAACAGAAACACACAGAAAATAAGATTATATATTGATCAATTGGTGAAAATATTGTGACCTAAGGCTTATAGGAACCTAACGCTGTATTTCCCCTAGGAACAATGGTTTCTTATTTGCTAATTCAGTGTTCACAGCAACTTTACAGAATATAATCATTGTAAATAACAAAGATAACTGTAATTTATCTTTATCTCTTAGTTTACTGATTTTCTTTCTTGTTCTGTAGCTCCACTAGATACATACAAGCATATAATTTTATTTATTCAATTTGAGACTCATTGTATTCCTGAATCTAAGGATTCTCATCGTTCATTAATTCTGGCAAATACTGAGGCAAGATCTTTTCATGTATTCTCTTTCTTTTACTTAATATTCTCCACATCTAAGATTCTGATTAGCTGTATCTTGGATCTTCTAACTCTATGTTCCTTATCTTGTAACTTTTTCAGATTTTTCTTTTTCTCCTCCTTCTATGCAGTCTTTTAATTCACCCTTCCCTATTTGGCTGTGTCTAATCTGTTGTTTTTCAAAGTTACTGGGTTTTAAGTTTGATTAATGTATTTGTAGTATATTTTTTGTTTGTTTTGGAGAAAAGATTTCACTATGTGGCTCAGGATGAACTTGAGCACCTAGGCTCAAGCAATTCTCCTGCCTCCACTTCTGGAGTAGCGGGATTACAGGTTTGTGTCACTGTGCCTGGCTCCATTTGTAATGCCTTAAAGTTCTATGTTTCTATTTGTTTTGTTTTGTTTTTTGTCTTCTTTTTCATATTTTATTTCAGGTTTTGCATATTTAATAATTTTAACAACACTTGTAGTGTGTATCTGCTCTGTTTAGTATGGTAGCCACCGGTCACTTTCAAGCTCATCAGCCCTTAAAATGGGACTAGTCTGAATTGAAATGTACTGAAACTGTCAAAGACTTCATATGAAAAAAAGAATAAGATATCTACTTAACACTTTTATGGATTATATGTTAAAATAACATGCTTCATATTTGAGATAAATTGTATTACTAAAATTAACCTTTTTTATTTTACTCTCTTAATATAGACACTAACTAGATGTAAAGTTAAATATATGATTTACATCATGTTTTTACTGGGCAGCAGGCCTCTAGACTGAAACTCTATTTGCTTGAAATCTTAGGGTTCTGATCCTGCTCTTATTGTTTTTGCTAACACTTGCTTATGGTGGCTTATATCCTGAGATGTTTTGTAATTTTCAGTTTTGTGTTCTTAGCTCATTTTCCTGTAGATGCACCCAAATGTGTTACATGTGCTCACTTAATTTGAACTTCTCAGTTTGTAGTACCTCAGCCAATGTAAATAATGTCAATTTTTATCTTAATCCTTGTGAGAACAAGAAGGTGTCCACAAACTCTCAAAGACATTTATCACCATGCCATGGTTCAGGTTGAGGCAAATCAGTTTTCTCTTAGACTCCCATTTTTGGTGGTCATTTTTTCTTAATTGAACTTTTCATTGTGTGGCCCTTTGTGGACCTCAATTTTATCCAGGGTTTTCAGTTCAAACACCAATCTATCCTAAACCTAATGCTTTCTTTTCTGGCTCCACATGGACTCAAAACACAAGCCGCTTTTAACTCAAGATAAGTGAATGCCTCCGGAGCAGGGAGATCACTAGCCTAGTCTTCAGCTTTCCCTTCGTTTTTTTATACAGCATTTTAAGTGTTTCCTACTGGAAATATTTTCATAGAGTAGTGCCCCCCTAATCCACGGGGATGTGTTCCAGGAACCTCCATGAATGCCTGAAACTGTGGATAGTACTGCACCCTAAACAGATACTCCTCAACTGCGATGCGATTATGTCACGATGAAGCCATCATAAATTAAAAATATAATCTATCAAAATGCATCAGACTACATCCTGATAAACCAATCATAAAGTCAAAAAATTATTAAATCAAACCATCATAAGTTAGGGACCATCTGTATACACTATGCTTTTCAATCAAATAACCACCAAGATGTCTACTCAATGACTAATGTGTGGATAATATATACAATATGAATATGCAGGACAAAGGGACGATTTCACAGCCCAGGTGAGATAGAGCAGGATGACAGGAGATTTCATCCTGCTACTTAGAATGTGCAATTTAAAATTAGGAATTATGTATTTCTGAATTTTTCATTTAATAGTTTCAGACTGTGGCTGACCATGGGTAACTGAAGCCACAGAAAGTGAAGCTGTGGATAAGAGGGAACAACTGTGTAATATAATCTATCATGTTACTAAAACTGGAAGACCTTGTCATTATTTATCTATTACGTATTTATTTACCTTGCTTCATTAGATCTAATTTTGACAGGGGTATCTAAACATGAAGACAAGTATGCCAAATACAAAAATTCATTAAATCCAAGCTAATTTTTGTGTTGAAATGCTAAGATTTTCTTAGGATTAATGTGAAACAAAATTGTGAGAGAAGAATGACATTAAAATTCAGCACCACTCACCTGAAAGTCACGACACTCCTGGTCATACCATCTCCCTAGAAATTTTGGCTGACGTGCATTTTATTTGTGTAAATATTAGCAGGGTTGGTTTTTTATTTCAGTGAATTAAAATTTATCAAATTTTCTTGTTTCTACATTAAAAATGTTTTTATATCCGTCTCTCAGAGTTATCAGCAGTTTTTGAAGGTAGAAATTAATGTGCCTCATTCATTAATAATCCCCCAAATGTCAAGCACAGTGCCTGAAATATGGGAATTCAATAAACTTTTTAAATTAGTGGAGACGTGAATATTTTTATGTTTCTCTTTTATCACCAAAGGGAAATGGCTTCTAGGACAGCTGGTCTGCATAGCAGTAAAGTTTGTGATAAAAGAAGATACTTCTCTGAGAAACAATAACTTCCCTATGTAGATATTTATATATATTGTGGGCTAAAGATGATGACTTCTAGATTAAGAATTATGTTCTGTCCAATAAAGTAGTATATTCTCTTTAGCTTTTTTAACCCCCCAGCCAAACACTATTCCTGGCAAAAATGCCAGGAATGTTGTTCACAAAATAGAAAAATTACTGGACCTTGGATCAGAAATCTTAGAGATAAGCTATGTAATCTTTATTAACTTGACTTAGGTTTCATCATGTACTAAACATAAACATTTGCCTAAATAGTCTAAAGGGTAAAATACTAGAATTCTATATATAGTATTATTGGGACACAGCCAATTTTGTATGAAAATGTAAATGTATGAAATGTATAGTAAGTTCTGTACTGTAAAACATTAGTATTTTCTTCTCTGTGTCTCTTAAACGATTTTCAGGTATCTGAGAGTATGCTCATACTCTATAGGAATTGTCTTTGTGCCATTTCTGTAACAGATCAAGAGATTTCTTTATTAAACATAGAAGAAAAATCAAGAAAGTGATTCTTTATTAAACCTGAATGATGAAAACACAGAAGGGATGTAAGGAAGTATTTTTTCCCCAACACTGGCCCAATATGCTTATAAATAACCATCCCTTACACATCTCACTCACTTACCCTGGGCGGAGGATCCTGACTAAGGAAGCTCGTGGTCATAGAAACCGAAAGCTGGCGAGCTGTGATTACCAAATCAGAAGGCTCTTCAATGGAATGGGAAAGTCTTTACACAGGTAAATACGCTGATCCTTAGAAAGTGTGAAGACTTTCCCACTCCATATTTCCCACTTATACTGGTTTACAGCATCAGTGTAACATGCACACTCTGTATAGAACAGGGAAAATATTAACTTATGAAACTGAAGAACATTAGGTTAGATTTGAATTCAACCAAATTTTATAGAAAATGGTATGAAATAAAATAAAGTTTACTGTCCTTTATACTCTAAACATTGTTTTGAATATATAGTTTCGTTGAATTAGCTTTTTCTTTCTTCTTTTCTGCACATAGAATCTTAACAGTTAGATAGATATGGTTTCACAGTCCCATACTAGTGGTATGTAATTATCCAACTATGGCATTATTAATTTTTGTCTTACTTATCTCTGTTCTCTGCCCTAGTCCCTTTTCCAACCCATGGATATACTATCTTGTATTTGATGTGTCCTTCCAACACACATTTCATACTTGTCTTTTAAATATAGCATTTTTTGTGTACATGTTTTTTAAAGTACCCACAAGATTATACACTGTATAAAACACTTTTTATCAATCTAGCATTATGTTTTTGTGAGAGATACAAGTGAGAAATAGTATAGTATTTATGTTTTCCATTTACCATCATGTAACAGTTTATACATCCATTACTTTTCCTATATATGAAGATTGTTTGAAATTATTTGATTTTATGACTAATTCCTCAATTAATATTGTGAAATTTTCATGGTGGTTCATGCCTGTAATCCAGGTACTTTGGGAGGCCGAGGCAGGTGAATCACCTGAGGTCAGAAGTTCAAGACCGGCCTGGCCAACATGATGAAACCCTATCTCTACTAAAAATGCAAAAATTAGCCAGGTGTGGTGGCACATGCCTGTAATCCCAGCTACTCAGGAGGCTGAGGCAGGAGAATTGCTTGAACCCGGGAGGTGGAGGTTGCAGTGAGCCGAGATCGCATCATTGCACTCCAGTCTGGGTGACACAATGAGATTCCATCTCAAAAAAAAAAAAATTGTCTAACACATATATAGAAGAAACTAATTAGGTCATAAAGTATAAACTGTTTTAATATGTTACTGCCAAAATTCTCTCTAAAATAGTTGAACTAATTGTTATCTCAAAACTATTTCTGGAAAATAAATATTTACTCACATTCGTTCCAAATTGTAATGATACCTGACTTTTAAATATTAAGATTAAATAATTAACAGAATACTAATTAACCTTAATATTAATTAATTAATTAGCACAGTCTGATTAATGTCAGTCTAATAATTGGAGCATTTTATTTCATTGTATTTTTTTCTAAGTTTAGGCGTTCCCTACATATTTATTGGCCTTATGAATTTCTTTTTCCATTAATTTTTTGTTCATATCATTCACTTTTATATGTAAAAATATGTTTTTAAAAATGTATTTGTGGAATTTTTTAATATATTTTTGATGACATTACTTTGTCTGCTACATATGCCAGTAACTTTTTCTAATGGATTGCTTGACTTTTAGCCTAGTATTGTATTTCATTATCTAATTTAATCTAATCTAATCTGGACTTATTTTTCTTTATGATTGGTATGGTTCTTCATTTTGTTTTCACTAAACCTCTACCAACTCTAAGACCATAAAGATATTCATCCATATTTTCTTCTAGTTGTTTTATAGTTTCTTTGCATGAAGGCATAATTTAAACTATGCTCACAACACCCTGAGATGGATACTATTATTATGCCCACTATATAGACAAAGTGAAATGGAAGACAACGTTGAACTGTGTGTTAGTTCTTACACTGCTGATAAAGGCATACATGAGACTGGGTAATCTATGAAGAAAAAGAGGTTTAATGGACTCACAGTTCCACATGGCTGGGGAGGCCTCACAATCATGGTGGAAAGAAAGAAAGAATGAGAGCCAGGCAAAAGGGGAAACCCCTTATAAAACATCAGACCTAGTGAAACTTGTTCACTGCCATGAGAACAGTATGGGAAAACCTCCTCCATGATTCCATTATCTCCCACTGCGTCTTTCCCAAAACACATGGGAATTATGGGAGCTACAGTTCAAGATGAGATTTGGTGGGGACACAGCCAAACCATATTGAAGTGATAACCCACATTATTCTTGTTAGTTAGATGTGTACATTTCACAAGTCTAACTAATATATAAGCCAGTAATCCTCACAGGACTGTGTTTAGGGACTCCAATAATAGAGATACATGTCAGATGTATTCCCTACACAGCATTTTCCCCAAACCCCTATATATTTACATGCAAATAAAAATAACTAAAGCTTCTACAGGCAATTAAACATATCAAAATTATAAAATTTTATTTAATGCCTTTATGATTAGCTTATCTAATCTATTCCCAAAACTGTTAAATCAACATAAGTAAAAACAAAGAAACATTGGTCTTTGGAACAATTTAGAACTTTTCCAACCAGGAATAAATGGCAAACAAGTCTTTATAATTAGTACACATATTTGACTAGGTAATTTTAAAAAACATACACTTTTCCCAATAATTGTGTTCAGGTAAACACTCGTAAAATTGATGAAAGCATAAAATTCTGTTTTTAATTTTTTTAATTTAACAAAATGAATTCATTCCTTATTTAGCAAAATGAATTCTGAATTCATGCTAATGATTTGTTATTAGCATTTGATTGGATTTTACAATTTATAAAACATTTTTATATTATTACATTTAATTCTCTTTGCAAACACATGACAAAGCATTTTTCTTAAATTCAAAATGGGAAAGCTAATTTTCTGAGAAATATTATAATTTGCTCAAAATCGAGAAGCTAGTAAATGATGGAGACACTGAAACACGACTGGTAACTATCACTTGTTTTCTTCCTGTTTCATCATGTTAAACGTTCTAAGCACAGAATAGAAGAACTGGTGCAATTTTAAATGTTAAGATAAAGAAAATGAATGTGTGCTAATCTCAGAATTCAGAGAGTATGATTAGAAAATATCAAAAGAAGCAAGAAAATTCAGTTCTACTCAGAATACAGCCACCACACAAGGAAGATTAAGGGAAAAAGTATTAAATACCATTTAATAATAAGCTGACAAGCAGGAAAATGACATTTTTGTCTTGGACATTATAAATATATTTTTGTGATTAGACTTTATAAATAGGGATGTTGGATTTAGGATATCAAAAGTTTTCTTTTTAGTGTTGTTTTCTATTCAGTCTATATAAAGTGAGGAGCGTTCAGAGTACATATTTAACTTCTAAGAAAAGAAGAATGCTAACTACTCCAGTATTACTAAATGTTAACAGCCAGTTCCAAGTAACAGACTAGAATAGAAAAACTGAGCCAACATGGTATGTCTTAGGGTGCAACACTATCTAATGCTTAGCTTGTTTATTATTTCTACTCTATTAATTCATTAGGAGCCAGATACTATACTGTTTCCTCTTAGAGAGTGGACATGAGCTAGTGTACTATTTTCTTTAAGTAAACTAACATCAATCTGTAGTCAAATAATATTCAGGTGTCAGTTGGTGATCTAATCCAAAAACAAGAATTTTTCCCAAATTTCACTCATTTTAGTTATCACTTTCTCAATATTTGCTGAGTACTATTTCTACTATTATTTACTTATCATTTTCTTATATTC
>NW_012103065.1:938795-947831 GCF_000951045.1 Mandrillus leucophaeus
TCGGAAATGAAAACGCTCACTGTGATACTTCAGAAACTTTGATCAACAGTATGTATCTCATAAAAGTGTCCATTGGAAATGCCTGAAATAAGTCTTCCCAAATGCTTTTACTTTAATGTTTCTTGTAAAATATTAGACTTTTATCCCCTCACTGTGTGCAAAATTTCACAGTATTTTATTAAAAGTGATCCTATGATCTACCTGGCTTTGGCATGGAAATCATTTTATTCTTGCTTTTTCTGAAGTTGGCTCACATGATCAATCTAAGAGTTGACAAAAGAAAAGTGCTAGTCCATGACCTGATTTGTGACGTCTCATTGCATAAGAAGGTATCATAATTCAACTTTCACAGGAAATATCAAGCTACCCTACTGAAAGCATGGTGGATGATAAAAGTGATATTCAGCTAATTTATATATCTTGAAAAAAGGAAGCCAAAAGCAATGAATAGGTTTAAAATATATAAGAGAATGTAGTTTTAAAAAACATATGTCTACCAGCCTAGTAACTGTAAAGCTTTAAAGCATTCATTTCTACGTATTTATTTATTCAGCAAATATTAACAGAACACCTACTAAATGTTAGGCAATGTTCTAGATTCTGGGAATAGAGCAGTGAACAGCAAATCAGAAAGAAAATATCTTAGTCTTGTGGCGATTACATTATAGTGTGAAAACAGACAATAAACTACATATAGTTGATCCTTGAACAACGTGGAATTGGCTGTGTGGGTCCACTTAAGGATGGATTTTTTTTCAATAAATGTGATGGACCCTCCAGATCAAGGTTCCACATCCACAACCAAACGTGGCTGGAAAATACAATATTGGGGGACACAAAGATCGCATATATGGAGAGCCAACTGTTCCCGTCTGCAGGTTCCACAGGGCCAGCTGCAGGGCTTGGGTATGCACGGATTTTATTATACATGGGAGTCCTGGAACCAATCCCCCACAGTTACCAAGGGATGACTGTAAAAAATATATAAGATGGGAAAAAAGATAGGGTTTCAGGGATGAGGTAAGCATTGTATTTTCTAAAAGGATGGTCAGGGAAGGCTTCCCTAAGACTATGTTAAAAAAAAAAAAAAAAGATTTGTAAGTAAGTGAGCCTTGAATATCTGCAGAAATAACATTCCTGGAAACAGGAATAACACATGCACATTTCCTGAGGTAGGTATCTACCAGGCATCTATATAAGGAACAACAAAACCTCCAGAACAGCTGGAGCAAAATGAGCAGTGGGGTACTTGAATTAGTGAAAGATGGAGTCAGACCCTTAAGAGAGAAAGATCACATAGACCTCATAGAACATCATAAGGAGTTTGCTTTTACTCTGAATGAGATGAGAAACCTGGCGAGTTTTGAGCAGAGGATAGAAATAATCTGACCTTGCTTTATTAGTATCACTCTGGCTTCTGTGTTGAGATGAATATTGGATAATGGTAGTAGCGGAAAAGCCAATGAGGAGGCTATTTCAATAACCTTGATGAGAGCCAAGCAGTGGCAAATGCCGATAGTTCCGGCTACTGGGAAGGCAGAGGCAGGACTAGGTGGCTAAGGCAGGAAGATCACTTGAGCCCAAGAGTTCCAGTCCCATCTGGGCAACTTATAAAAACCTTGATGAGAGACCCTTTGATTTGGACCAGGATGGTTGCAATGAAGTGGCAAGACTGTGGATATGTTTTGAAGATAAAATCAAAAGTATTTTGCTAACTAATTCGTTGTAAGGCAGAAAAACGAGGAAAGTTAAGTTTGACTCCAAGGTTTTGGCCTTAAGAAATTAATGTTGCAATTAACTGAAATTGCAAAGTTTGTGAGAGAAACACGTTTGGTTGGAGAAGATGAGGAGTTTAGCCTTGGACATTGATAAGGTTTGGATCTGTGTCACTGCCCAAATCTCAAACTCATGTCAAATTGTAATCCCCAGTGTTGGAGGTGGGGCCTGGTGGGAGGTGATTCGATCATGGGACGAATTTCCCCCTCGGTGCAGTTCTTGTGAAAGTGAGTTAGTGGGTGCTCACAAAACCTACTTGTTTAAAGGTGTGTGGTGCCACTCTGCTCTCTCTCTTCCTCCTGCTCCAGCCATGTAAGATGTGCCTGCTTCCCTGTTGGCCTTCCTTCATGACTATAGGTTTCTTGAGGTCTCCCTAGAAGCTGAGCAGATGCTGTCATGCTTCCTGCACAGTCTGCATAATCGTGAGCCAATTAAACCTCTTTTCTTTATAAATTACCCAGTCCCAGGTGTTTCTTTACAGCAGTGCAAGAAAGAATTACTACAGACATGCTAAATTTAAGATGTCTATTGGACATCTGAATGAGGATGTTTAGTCAGCAGTTGGGTGTAGGGATCTGGAGCCCAGAGGAAGGTGCTGGTTAAAGATATAAATTTGATGCTTACCAATTTTTAGATAATATTTTACTCCATGAGCCTGGACAAGATCATCAAGGATTCAGATAGTCAGGAATATGAAAAAAAGTTGGAAAAGCAGCCAAAAAAACAACTAATAAGAAAAGAAAGAAACCAGAATGACATGTTGCCTTGAAGGACAAATTCAAAATTGCCTTGAAGGAGGAGGGAGTAGATAATTGGTCAAATGTTGCTGATAGATAAAATGAAGGCTAAAAATCAATCACTGGATTTAGCAACATGGAGGGGTTTTAAAGAGTGTGGAATTTGAAAAGTGCAATACTTTTAATGAGCTAACCTCAAAAAAAGGAGCAGAGAAATGAGGTGGTAACTGGAGGAGTTGGGAGGTTTGTTTCTTTGCTTACTTTCTAATGGGAGACATAATAGCATGTTTGTATACTGATGCGAATTAGTGAACAGAAGTGACAATGGGATGATGCAATTCAACTTTAGTAATAGGAAGAAAGGAAAGATTTCAATAAAAATACTGATAGATGAGAAAATATGGTATGGAAACTTAAGGGATTTCTCTTCTGGTTACTTCAAATATCTCAGTGAAATAAAAGTCATCAGTTGAATGGAGATGCTCCGGATCTGAAGATAAGAAGGTTGGAAATAGGACTGTAGGACAGTGAATGAAGTGAGGCAATGGCGAGTGTATGCTAGAGAGCAGTAAGGGGTCACTTTAAGATTTGAGTGAGAAATTTAAAATGAGACTGCTCCACATGAATGTTCCTCTCCAGCCATGTTCAGCTGCAAGGTTATAGGCACTGATGAGGGAAGAGTTAGATTTGGCAGATGTTGTTTTTCCAGGTGTTATGATGTAAGACAGAGGCTAGGATGTTGAGAGTATATACAAGGAAGAGATTGTAATTGAACATGGAACTTAAGCTAGATAGGAAGAGAAATAAAGACAAAGGGTAGTGAATGATAGGGAAATCTGATCATCATATGTAGATTTAAGTTTTCCATGTAATTATAGAATTAATGTGGAATTGGGTGGAAGAAGAGAGTCAAATAGGGTCAGACTGCTTGAAATTGATATTACGGATGAATTGTGTTAAACTCCTGAAAATACCACCAGCAATCTATTAATAAGGCAAAACCAGAATTATTACAATCCACTGTAGTAAGGATGAACACCACCATGACTCTTAGCCATGTTTCAAAAGGAGAAAGTCAGGAAAGGATCTCTATAGTGGCAGGACTCTGGCTACAAATTTTAAAGTTTTTGTTTTGTTTTGTTTAGGTCTGGGAACTAGGAACTGGGTAAAATTTGTGACATAGCAAGATTTAATGTGTAATTGTGTTAGAGAGCTTTTTTGCCCAGGGGAACTGACTTAGGTAAAGGCCCTCAGTAAACTGATTTGCAGGAATTTTCTGAAGAAAATAACAAATGCATTTATTGGCTTATAGTTTTTGTCTTATCTTTCCTTGGAAAAGTTTTTCTGAAACAAACAGCTCAGTCGTGCTAACACAAGTGGCCTCAGATCCAAGCTATAAAAGCTGACATCTTCACTGAAGTCATTGTAGATCTAATTTAGTTACTACAAATGTCAAGGACAAGGTTTTATGACAAAGTACCTAAGTACTTGACAAAGAATTGAGGATTTGATCATTGGAGAAGTGGATTCAAGGAAACAAATGAATATTGAGGTAACAAAGAACTAAGTCAGGAATACTATTGAAGTGATAGTGAGCCAGTAGTCATAATTATCAGGAATGAAGAAATGACTAGAGAATGGTAAATAATACAACAATAAGAGATACAGAAGAGTATGGTATGCCAACATGAGATTCAAAATTAGGAAATTTAGAAAGGAGGGAGGATGCATATCCCAAAAAAGACACTTAAGAGCAAGGAGTCCTTCTAGAGCAACTTCTAGGCTGCGTGGTACTAGAGGTATAGGAAAGTGTCGTTTCTTAGCCCTTTATGAAAAAGAGAGCCAAACAAAGCCCTAAAGACAACTGAGTAAGGCCGAGCCCAATACCAAGCCACTGAAATAGGAATCAGTTAGAACTGACAACAGTGGGAGTATGAAGTCAGGAAGATGATGGAGAAGCCCAAGTGTCAGGAATGAGACCAAAGGGTAAAGATGATCTAAATAGGGAAGAAAATAATAATTAGCTGAAGATGCAGTGAAAGTTTGGAAATATTTTATTTCAATTTCTTTTTCCCAATATGGGATTTTAAAAATTTATTGTTTTTAATAGACTTTAGAAGATATTTTAAAAGAAAGGTTAAAAATTCTTGAATTTATATCTTAATAATCAGGGCCAACTCAGATTATGGGGTAAAAAGCTCAAGCATCTTAGAAATAATTCTAGATGTCAGTGAACAACTTGCCTATAGCTGAAACTCTTTTTATTTAATGTTTCATGTGATTAAGTAGAGGATGTGCTATCCATTTCCACTGAGATCTACTAAGCTATTATTTGCCAAAAGGAAAAGCACTCAGAGCAAATGATTAATAGTTGTGATGGGTGGTGGACAATGGGGGATTCTCATAGCCATTATTACCTTCATGAAAGTGTAATACAAAAGAAACATCCAAAGGTTTTCCTTTTGCATTCATAACAAGGTTTCCCCACTCTGATTTTTAAAACAAAGAAAGTGATCCCAAAAGAGAATCTTTTATTTTCTCAATTGGTTGGGAGCAAAACTGCTTATCTCTCATCAAGGAAAAAAATTGCATTTACATCAATTTTAATAGTAAACATCTGATGGTCTTATCATTGTAAAGAGTACTAAAAGCATTGCTTGATAATTTACAGTGTAAAAATACATAATAAACCAATACTCATTCATGATAAAAATAGCAAAGCAATAAAGGGGTAACTTCCTCAGTTTAATAAAAAATCTACAGCTAACGTCATTCTTAAAAGTGAAAAACTAGAAATTTTTCCACTAAAATAAGGAACAAGGCAAGGATGCTCTCAACAGTCATTTTCATCATCATACTGGAAGTCTTAGCTAATAAAATAAGAGAAGAAAATAAAATGTGTACAAAATGGAAAGGAAGAAATAAAATTGTCTTTGTCTGCAGATGATATTATTGCCTATAATGAAATAGAAAATCCAAAAGAATTAGTGAAAAAACTCCTGGAACTAATAAGTGATTATAGCAAGTGTGCATAAAATAACAGTAATATACAACACTCAATTGTTTCTCTATATGCCAGCAAGGAACAGTTGTAATTTGAAATTAAAAACACAATATCATTTAAATTATTATCAAAAATAGAAATACTTAAGCATAAATCTAACAAAAAACAAAAGATCTATAGAAGTAAAACTACAAAACCCTAACACAAATCAAAGAAATACTAAATGAATAGAGAGATATTTTATATTCATGGGAAAAAAAAGACTCAACGTTGTTAAGATGTCAGTACTTCCAAACTTAATCTATAGATTCAATGTGATCCCAATAAAAATTCCAGAAAGTTATTTTATGGATATTGACAAACTAATTCTAAAGTTTATGTGGACAATCAAGAGATGTAGAATAGACAACGCAATACTGAAGAAGAACAAAGACAGAGGACTGACACTGGCCAACTTCAAGACTTACAATAAATTTACAGTAATCAAATATGGTAATCATAAAAGAAAGGCCAAATAGACCAAGGGAACACAATAGAGAGCTCATTATTACATTTGTGAGACATATATATACACATGTATGCTGGTAGAGCTATAGGTCGTTTATTTTCATAGCTGCCATATAATATTCTAGTTTATAAAGATATCATATTTTTCTCTGTTTTACTGTTAAATGGATATCTGGGTTGTTTCCAGTTTTAAAAAATTTTGTCTGTATATTGATTTTTTTACTCCATGTATTCATTAAGAAAGGTGTCTTAAAATTGTCCACTAAGTATATAACGATAAATGTATCAATTTTCCCATGATGAAAAAAAAGAAGACACAGAAGACAATTACTATTAGAAGCCAAAAAGAAATAAAAGAGAAAATATATGGGAGAAAATATTTGCCATTTAGAGAATTGTCTGTTCAGCTCCTTTGCCCATTTTTAAATCATGTTATTTGTTTTCTTGTCATTGAGTTCTTTGAGTTTCTTATAAATTTTGGATTTTAGCCCCTTATCAGATGTATGGTTTGCAAATATTTTCTCCAAGTCATGGACTCTTGGCACCCTGTTACCTCTTTGTTTTGCAGTGGAGAAGCTTTTTAGTTTGATGCAATCCCATTTGCCTAATTTTGATTTTGTTGCCTGTGTTTTTGAAGTTCTTACCAAAAAATTATTTCATAGACCAGTATCACGGAGCTTTTCCTCTGTTTTCTTCTAGCAGCTTTATAGGTTTGGGTTTGACATTTAAGTCTTCTAGCCATTTTGAGATGACTTTTGTATACGGTGTGAGATAAACATCCAAACTGATTCTTCAGCATGTAGATATCATTATTCCAATACAATTTATTGAAGTGGCTATTCTTTACCCATTCTGTGTTCTTGCCACCTTTGTCAAAAATAAACTGACTGTAAATTTTGGAGTTTAATTCTGGGCTGTCTATATTGTTCTGTTGGTCAATATGTCTCTTTTTATTTTGGTATCATGCTGTTCTGATTAAAATAGTTCAATAGATCAAAATATTATATCAAGATAAAATCAGATAATGTGATGCCTCCAGCTTTGTCCTTTTGCTCAAGATTGTTTTGGCTATTTCAGGTCTTTTCTGGTTTCATACACATTTTAGGATTTTTCTATTTCTGTGTAAAATGACATTAGAATTTTGATAGGAATTGCATTGAATCCCTAGATTGCTTGGGGAAGTTTGGACATTTTCACAATAGTAACTCTTCCATCCATAAACATGGGTTACCTTTCCATTTAGCTGTGCCTTCAATTTATTTTATCAATGTTTTAGTTTTCAGTTTATAGATCCTTTACCTCCTTTTCTAAATTTTCTCTAAGTATTTGTTAATGCTATTGTAAATTTGGTTTTCTTAATTTTCTTAATTTCTTTTTCAGATAGTTTATTGTTAGTGTCCAGAAACACTACTGCCTTTTGTATATTGATTTTGTAATATGCAACTTTACTGAGTTTGTTTACCAGATCTAATAATTTTTGGTGAAGTCATTAGGGTTTTCTGTATATAAGATCATGCCATCAGCAAACAGAGACAATTTCACTTTTTCCTTTCCCATATGAATTCCTTGTATCTCTTTCTGTTGCCTAACTGGTTTGACTAGAACTTCTAGTGCTATGTTGAATAGAATAGCCAGACTGGGCATCTTTGTCTTAATCCTGATCTTAGAAGAAAAACTTGCAAATTTTCACCATTGAGAATCATGTTAGCATGAGAACACATAGACACATGGAGAGGGTGGAGAGTGGGAGTGGGGAGAGGATTGGGAAAAATAGCTAGTGCTGGGCTTAATACTTGGTTGATGGGATAATCTGGGCAGCAAACCACCATAGCACACATTTACCCATGTAACAAAGCTGCACATTCTGCACATATATCCCACATGTTTGCTGTGGACTTGTCATATATGGCCTTTGTTGTTTTGAGATAGGTTCCTTTTATACCGAGTTTGTTGAGAGTTTTCACGATGAAAAAATGTCGAATTTTGTCCAATGCTTTCCTGCATCCATTGAAATGGTTGTGTGATTTTTTCCTTCATTTTGTTTATGTGGTAGATAACAATGACTGATTTACATACGTAGAACCATCCTTGCATCCTGAGGATGAATCCTGCTTGGTCACAGTGAATGATCTTTTTAATGTACTGTTGAATTTTGTTTGCTAGTATTTTGTTGAGGACTTTTGCTTTTGTGTACATCAAGGATATTGGCCTGGTCTGTCGTTTTCTTTTTTTATTATAGTTTCCTTGCTTAGCCTTTGTGTCAGGGTAATTCTAGCTTTATAAAATGAGTTTGAAAGTAGTCCCCCCTTTTTCAATATTTTGGAAGAGGTTAGGAAGGAGATTGTTATTTGATCTTCTTTAAATGCTTGGTAGAATTCATGAGAGATTAGTTATTAGTAAATCTTACTTATTTTTGATCTCTTCAGATGTTCTATTTCTTCTGATTTAGTGTGGAGTGTTGCATGTTTCTAGCAATTCATTTATTTATTTTAGGTAATTGAATTTGTTGGTGTTAACAGGTGGTCTCTGACTGACTATGATTTGATTTACAATTTTTCAACTTTACAATGGTGCAAAAGTGAAACTCATTCAGTAGAAATTGTACTTCAAATTTTAATCTTTTCCTGGACCAGGAACAACTGGTATGATACTCTCTCACAATGCTGGACAGTGTCAGAAAGCTGAAGTTCCCAATCAGCCACAGGATTCTGAGGGTAAACCATAGATACTTTATGGTGTACTGTGTTACACTATAATTTTGCCCAATTGTAAGCTAATGTAAATGTTCTGAGCATGTTTACAGTAGGCCAGGCTAAGCTAGGATGTTTGGAGGGTTAGGTGTGTTAAATGCATTTTCAATTTATGATAATTTTAACTTATATAAATGAATTAATTGAGACATGATTCTCTTATAAGTCAAGGAGCATCTGTAGTTGTTCATAGTGGTCTCATGACCCTTTGTATTTCTGTGGCATCAGTTGTAATGTCTCCTCTCACATTTCTAATTTTGAG
>NW_012103065.1:948781-1001200 GCF_000951045.1 Mandrillus leucophaeus
TAATTGCTCTTTTGTCTGGATGATCTGTTCATTTTTGAGAGTGGGGTATTAAAGTATCCTCCTACTATTATGTTGCAGTCTATCCTTATATTTAGCTCTATCAATTTTTGCTTAATGTATTTTGGTGCTCCAATGTTGAGTGCATATATTTTTACAGTTGCTATAACTTTTTCGATAAATTGACCCCTCTATCAGTATAAAATAACATTCTTTGCCTCTTTTTACAATTTTTAAAGTCTATTTTATCTAAGTTTAGCTACTCTTGCTTCTTTTTTCCATTCGTATAGAATATCTGCCCACTCTTTCACTTCCAGTTTGTGTCCTTAGAGGTGAGTTGAGTTCCTTGTAGGCAGCATACAGTTGGGTCGTTCTATTTTTATCAGTTCAGTCATTTGAGGTCTTTTGATTAGAAAGTTTAATCAATTTACATTCAAATAAATTATTTAGGTAAAGACCTGTTGTTTCCATTGTGCTAACTGTTTTCTAATTAATTTGTAGATTATTTGTTCTTCTTCTTTTGCTGTCTTTCTTTCTGGTTTGATGATTTTCCATAGTGGTGTGCCTTGAATCCTCTATTTTTATCTTTTATGTGTATACTAGAAGTTTTTACTTTGTGGTTACGTGAAGCACATAAAATATATTACACTATTAACAGATGATTTTAAGCTGATACCAACTTTACTTTTATTATTTGCACAAACTCTACACCTTTACTTCCCCCAACACACAATTTGGTTTTGTATCTCTTGAAGTCTGTGTTTCTTAACAAATTATTTCAGCTATAGTTTTTTTTGTAATACTTTTGCCTTTTAACCTTCACACTAGATATAATTGATTTTCACACTGCCATTACAGTATAAGTTTGATTATATGGTTACTTTTACCAGTGAGTTTTATATTTTCATATTGCTACTAAGTGGCACTTTCCTTCAGTTTCAAGAACACTTTGTAGCATTTTTTGTAAGGCAGATCTAGCAGTGATAAATTTCCTCGGCTTTTGTTTGTCTGAGGAAATGTTTATTCTTCACTTTTGAAGAGTGAGATTGCTAAGTGTAGTGTCCTTGGTTGACAGATTTCTTTTTCTGTCTTTCAGCTTTTGAATCATATCATTGAATTCCTTCTGGCCTACTAGGTTTCTGTTGAAAAATGTTGGTAGTCTCATGGGGAGGTCTCCATGTACATAACAATGAATTTTCCCTTGCAGGTTTCAATATTCTTTCTCTTTCCTTAATTTTTGAAAATTTGATTATAATGTGTCTTGATGTGTGTCTCAGCTTCTGGTTAGATCCATCCACTTGATCAAAACATGGTGGAGAAGGCTAAAGGAGAAGTAGGTGTGTGCAAAGTGGCAAAACTTAATGGGCATCCTGCTTTGTAACAACTCACTTTTGCGGGAACAAATCCATTTCTGTGGAAGCTCATCTAATCTGATGAGAGCAAGAACTCACTCACTGCCAGGGAGAATGACACTAAAGCTTTTATGAGGGATCAGCCCACAAGACTCAAAGACCTCCCACTAGGTACCACCTCCTAATGCTGTCACATTGAGGATCAAATTTCAACATGAGTTTTAGCGAGAACAAAGCATATCCAAATCACAGCGTGCTATAAATATTTTCAAATATTTTATCTCATTAGAGATTTTAGGGAACAACCAGAAGGAAATAAACATTACCAAAATGTACTTTACTCATACTATTTTGTTTCATATTTACCTTCAAATTTCAGTAGTTAAAAACTTTTTACTGGCAAAAGTACCACATAACAAAGAGCAAAGTTATTATACTGCACTAGATGTTATTTACGTTTAGTAAGAGATAGCTCTGGTGAATAAGGTTCTGCTAAGACAGTGAGGAGACTTTAAGGTAATTCAAAACTATTCATGCTATTGGTTGTACTCTCTGAGTAAAAGCACAGCAAATCAATCTCATTCTAAAATTAGAAAAACACTATTACAATTCCCTTTATCTTTTTGCTTTTTCCCTATCAAATTTAAGCATTACAGTTCTCATAAGTACTTCTGAAGTCTTTGTTTTGTTTACTGTGTTTAACACAAGTAAAGAGAATTTAAAATCACCAATAAGCTTTTCTGTGTGTTCCTAAGTAATTTTTAGTCTCTTTGGTATTTTCTTTCATTTGGTGATTTAAATTAACTTATTGATAAAGGCTACCATTTGTAGTATATGTTTATGTGTATAAGAATATTATGAACCTTTAAAAATTTTCTATTTCTAATCATTAAACATATAATAACTTTTTTTTTTTTTTTTTTTTTTTTTTGAGATGGAGTCTCCTCTGTCGCTCAGGCTGGAGTGCAGTGGTGTGACCTATGCTTACTGCAACCTCTACCTCTGGGTTCATGCAATTCTCTCTGCCTCAGCCTCCTGAGTAGCTGGGATTTCAAGCACCTGCCACCATCCTCAGCTAATTGTTGTATTTTTAGTAGAGATGGGATTTCTCCATGTTAGCCAGGCTGGTGTCAAACTCCTGACCTTAGGTGATTTGCCAACTTGGCCTCCCAAAGTGCTAGAATTACAGGTGTGAGCCACCATGCCTGGTCATAATAACTTTTGACCACAGTTTAACTTCAATATAAAACCTGTTTCCTTACCAAATTGTTTTCAGAAATAGATTCAAGATAATAATACACCGTCATGAGCAACGTTTAATTTAAGAAAAAGACTAATTTGGGGGCAGCATTGAGTTGTTGATAAGGGAAAGTAGTGATGAAATTGGAAGAGCAGTATGGGAGATTTGTTGGGAAGGGCGCTTTTTATGGCTTACCCAGAATATGCCAGTCTGACAGCTTCTATGACCATTGAAAAGAGAATATTGAAATCAACCAAGAAACTCTGAAAACCTCAATGCTTGTATTATAATGTCAGCCCTGATACTCATTGACATGTTGTTAGCATCCAGGATATCTAGCAAAGATGTGCTAACCTTTCATCCCCATCTATTCTAAGGATCCGTGCGTATCTAGTAAATATAATCCTTTAAGAGCATTTTCCCCACAGAATATCCCATGGTATCTTCATAAATGTTCACTTGGTATTCCTTCAAAATTAGTTTCTCAGCAAGATTTCTGCTTCCTTTTTAGCAAATATATTTTTTATGAGTGTTTTTAAGAGGAGAGTTATAGTGCCACTGATTCAGAAGCTGCCTATTATAAAGGAAGGAGAAAAAAGTCAGCCTCAGAAAACTTTTTTCTTTTGCTTACAGTAAGTGATATTCATACTACTTAAATTTTGAAAAAATAATCTAGCAATAATTGTCTATCCTAGGCTGCTTTTGGATATACTGTTAGTTTCTGAAGCATCTCTGGTTTTTAAAAATCATTTTTTCTGCATTTATATACAAGAGTAATGTTCCTTCTTCTTTTACGTGTCTCACTACTGAATGAGGTCTAGCTTAGGAGTATAGAAAATCCAGAGGGAAAACTGGCAATTAAAAATCCCAACAAGAGAATGCTGGATAACAGCACTTTTCTCTCTAAAAACACTTTATTTTAAATTTCTGAATAGCACTGACCTACACTAAGTTTCATAGAGTTTTTTAAATACTTGTCTTTTTAAAAATAAGAAGTTACCAATGCTTCAATTAATTGTAAAATTCAGAGGTGCTTCAAATTTTCTAATGAAAGTTAAAAGTGTAAACATATTTTCAAAATTTACCTGCTTTTTCCCTGTAAAATTAGTGATGCCTTGGCAGAGAATGTGCATTCTTGCCCAAAGTGCCTACAGTTTGCCTGACTTACTCTGCCTGGGATAGTTCCGTCCTGAAATGCAGTGAGCTCTGCTTCAATAATTTCCACTCTGCAAAGTAAATGAAAAATTTTGGTGTAACAGGCAGGGATTTTGCCACCAACCATTTATTTGTATTAATTGGATTTGTGAAATGAAATTCCTGCATGGTTTAATGAGAATAATATGCTAAAAACCTCATTGAGCTCCATCTCGTGCCGACAGATTTCACCAGACAAAGGACGTAAAACCTCTGCTATTCCTTAGCACTCTGGGGCTCATAATTAGTGATATGCAAGGCAACAACACACTGGCATGCCTGTGCTTTTCACTTGGGGTTATATGGCTGCAAATGAAAAATAGGACCCATATTTTTCAATAAAATTTATATTTGGGGAAATATAAATTATTATAAATTATAAATATTAACCATCCAGGGCATAAGACTCTGCAAAACTGTCCTAATTCACAAACATTTTCAGTCTTTAATAAATTTATGATTGATAATTTTAAGTAGTTTGCCATATTAGAAATTTATAATGTCAGGTTATATATTTTTAATAGTAAAAATGTGCTGTTTCTGAGATAACGGGACATATTGTTCCTTAGCATAAAGGCCTAGATCTAGTAGTTATCATCACAAAAATAATAATCACCATAATCACATGTATTGTGTGACTTTCACACTATGGAATTTTATGATCAATATATAATAGATAATCTGTTTTCTATGGAATTCTCTAATTATAGATTTTAAGAACATTTTAGTAAAGTTTAAAGCATTCATTTCTGCAATATTAGTAAAATTGAAGGATAAGTGAATTTTTGTCTGTCAGAAGTTTAGTGGCCATTCTTAATGACTCATTGAAATTATCCATTAACGAGTCCTGAATCACCCTTCTCAAAACAATTACTTTGACATTACTATGCTAAGTGAGGAGGATGCAAACGTGAATAATGTCTAGTAGTCACTGCCCTAAGTCTGTTAAGAGAAGCAGGTGTATAGAGCAGACATTCACAATTCAATACAGTGTGCACAAAATGATGTTGACACTAAGAATCAGAGACTGTTTTCCTGTAGATTCTATGAAGATTATATCATATGGAGAGTACAGTTCAACCACAAAGGAAAAAAGGGTGTATCACGAAGATAATGAAGATACTTCATCATTGAATGACATGCATGGACCATATCAGTATGTCATATGATATGACATACTCTTTCCTGGTAATAATAAGAATATTTCCAGGTAATTGAAGCCAGGAGAAAAATTGTGAAATTTGAAGATAAAATTACAAGATCAATAACTGTCTTTTTTGGCACACAGTAAAAGGCAGATATTGGCAATCTATAAGTATTTGTTGAATAAATGAATACACATGTTACACATTTTTGAATAAAATGGATCATTTAACATTTGCAATGAGCCTACAAAAGAGATAAAGCAGGAATTATGACCTCCATTTTAGATAATACAGTTTAAGATAACAGACTTTAAAAGAATCAACCAAGATCACCTACATAGTAAGTGACTGAGTAGGGACTCAAACATGTCTTGATTTCAAAGGCAGCCACTTTCTATCACATAATACCACTTCTAGCTACGCTTTGTTTATATATTCAAATTTCAAGATGTCTGGAGAGCAAGAAAATGTGTTTAGGACAAAGATAAGGAAGAAGTAGAAACCCTACTTTACTTTGAAATTTATCGCCAAATCCCGTATCAAAATCAGGGATAGCTTCATGAATACATGTGGTATGCAAGAATATATGTAATGTAATTCAACATCAGAGTCACTTTCCTCTAAGCAAAGAACTCTTGAGTCAGAAAACAATGACTGTAACACTGAGAAAGTAAGTCCTTGAACATTTTCTTAGTCTTCCTCCAAGGTGCAAATTCACTTATCAGATTAGTCCTGTTAACATTGTCTAAATAACCTCAGAACGCTTGGGAGAGACAGAATCTCATTCACAGGCGGTTCAATGTCGTGAGGGTCTCAGTGATATCGGACTACATATAGATGAGTGTTGAGAGCGCCACCTTGTGGCCAACATGAAGGAAGACAATCCGGCAGGAGATTACCCATACGTGGCCAGGAAGTCAGGAACAAGCACGGATGATGGAAGTTTAAAGGTAAGTTGGAGGACTCTGGGGAAAGGCAAAAATGGAAAAACTCATTATTTTACTTATGCCTCGTCATACTTAAAGCCTGGGCTTTAAAAGAGAAATGTAGGCATGTAGGCATGGGACTATTATATTTTGTGATATTTTCCCCAGACCATTCTGGAGTTTTAAAGAAGCCATAATCCATTATGGCTTAGTTTCAGTATATTGTCCTCTGGGATACTTGCCTTGACCAATCATGCTGGATTAGGTGCTACTGTCTATGTTTTTCAACGTTCTGTGCATTTAAAATTCATTTAAACTCCATTATTCTACCTACCATAGTTTACTCATGTGCTTGTTTTCTCACTAGGTTGTGAATTTATTGTAGAGAGTAATTTTTTTTTTTTCTTTATAATCTCGGTACCTAGCATGCTGTTGGTTACTTAGTAAGCCAATAAATATTTTTGAATAACTTAATGAAAACATTGCACTTTTTCATAGTGAGTCAAAGCCCTTAAAGAGGTGCCCAGTCCAGCTTGAAATCTCAGCAGAGTGACAAACATTGAGAGCTGTCAAACAGCCGTTCCAGTCTCATTACAACATTTAAAGCTTTGGGAATGCATCGGTTTTAGAAGTAGTCCTCAGGAGTTGTTGCTCTGGAATACAACCTACTCTTAATGTGCTTTTAGCGGTTTATGACTACCTTACTTTGTTGTTGCTGGTGAGTATATTTTTTAATTTTTGTGTGTGTGTTTTATTTATTTATTTACTTTATTTTACTTTAAGTTCTGGGATACATATGCAGAATGTGCAGGTTTGTTACATAAGTATATATGTGCCGTGGTGGTTTACTGCACCTATCAACCCATCATCTAGGTTTTCAGCCCCATATGCATTAGGTATTTGTCCTAATGCTCTCTCTCCCCTTTTCCCCTGTCCCCTGATAGACCCCAGTGTGTGATGTTCCCCTCCCTGTGTCCATGTGTTCTCATTGTTCAACTCACACTTATGAGTGAGAACATGCGGTGTTTGGTTTTCTGTTCCTGTGTTAGTTTGCTGAGGATGATGGTTTCCAGCTTCATCCATGTCCCTGCAAAGGACATGAACTCATTCTTTTTTATGGCTGCATAGTATTCCATGGTGTATATGTGCTACATTTTCTTTATCCAGTCTATCACTGATGGGCATTTGGGTTGGTTCCATGTCTTTGCTATTATAAATAGTGTTGAAATAAACATACGTTCAGGGATCATTTCTATGTTTGTTACTCTCTTATTTATTTATTTATTTATTTTTAATTATATTTAAATTCTGGGATACATGTGCAAAACGTGCAGGTTTGTTACTTAGGTATACATGTGCCATGGTGGTTGGCTGCACCCATCAACCTGTCATCTATGTTAGGTATTTCTCCTAATGCTCTCCCTCCCCTTGGCCCCCACCCCCTGACAGGCTCCAGTGTGTGATGTTCCCCTCCCTGTGTCCATATGTTCTCATTGTTCAATTCCCATTTATAAGTGAGAACATGCGGTGTTTGGTTTTCTGTTCCTGTGTTAGTTTGCTGAGAATGATAGTTTCCAGCTTCATCCAGGGCCCTGCAAAGAACATGAACTCATTCTTTTTTATGGCTGCATAGTATTCCATGGTGTATATGTGCCACATTTTCTTTATCCAGCCTATCATTGATGGGCATTTGGATTGGTTCCAAGTCTTTGATATTGTGAATAGTGCTGCAATAAACATATATGTGCATGTGTCTTTATAGTGGAATGATTTGTAATCCTTTGGGTGTATACTCAGTAATGGGATTGCTGGGTCAAATGGTATTTATGGTTCTAGATCCTTGAGGAATCACTGCACTATCTTCCATAATAGTTGAACTAATGTACACTCCCACTAACAGTATAATAGTGTTTCTATTTCTCCACATTCTCTACAGTATCTGTTGTTTCCTGACTTTTTAATGATTGCCATTCTAACTAGCGTGAGATGGTATCTCATTGTGGTTTTGATTTGCATTTCTCTAATGACCAGTGATGATGAGCTTTTTTTCATATGTTTGTTAGCCATATAAATGTCTTCTTTTGAGAAGTGTCTGTTTGTATCCTTTGCCCACTTTTTGATGGGGTTGTTTGTTTTTTTCTTGTACATTTGTTTAAGTTCCTTGTAGATTCTGGATATCAGCCATTTGTCAGGTGGATGGATTGCAACAATTTTCTCCCATTCTGTAGGGTGCCTGTTCACTCTGATGATAGTTTATTTTTCTGTCGAGAAGATCTTTAGTTTAATTAGATCCCATTTGTCAATTTTGGCTTTTGTTGCAATTGCTTTTGGTGTTCTAGTCACGATGTCTTTCCCCTTGCCTATGTCCTGAAAGTATTGCCTAGGTTTTCTTCTAGGGTTCTTACGGTTTAAGTCTTACAATTAAATCTTTAATCAGTCTTGAGTTAAGTTTTGTATGAAGTGTAAGGAAGGGGTCCAGTTTCAGTTTTCTACATATGGCTAGCCAGTTTTCCCAGCACCATTTATTAAATAGGGAATCATTTCCCCATTGCTGGCTTTTGTCAGGTTTGTCAAAGATCAGATGGTTGTAGATGTGTGGTGTTATTTCCGAGGCCTCTGTTCCATTCCATTGGTCTATGTATCTGTTTTGGTACCAGTACAAAACTGTTTTGATTACTGGAGCCTTGTAGTAATAGTTTGACGTCAGGTAGCGTGATGCTTCCAGCTTTGTTCTTTTTGCTTAGGATTGTCTTGGCAAATGTGTTCTTTTTGGTTCCACATGATAAAGTAGTTTTTTTCTAATTCTGTGGAGAAAGTCAATGGTAGTTTGATGGGGATAGCATTGAATCTATAAATTTCTTTAAGTAGTATGGCCATTTTCACGATACTGATTCTTCCTAACCATAAGCATGGGGAATGTTTTTCTATTTGTTTGTGTTCTCTCTTATTTCCTTGAGCAGTGGTTTGTAGTTCACCTTGAAGAGGTCCATCCCTTGTAAGTTGTATTCCTAGGTATTTTATTCTCTTTGTAGCAATTGTGAATGGGAGTTCACTCATGATTTGGCTCTCTGTTTGTCTGTTATTGGTTTATAGAAATGCTTGTGACTTTTGCACATTGATTTTGTATCCTGAGACTTTACTGAAGTTGCTTATCAGTTTAAGGGGCTGAGATGATGAAGTTTCCTAAACATACGATTACGTCATATGGAAACTGAGGCAATCTGACTTCCTCTCTTCCTATTTGAATACCCTTTATTTCTTTCTCCTGCCTGATTGCCCTGGCCAGAACTTTTAATACTATGCTGAATAGTAGTGGTGAGAGAGGGCATCCTTGTCTTGTACCAGTTCAAAGGGAATGCTTCTGATTTTTACCCATTCATTATGATATTGGCTGTGGGTTTGTCAAAAATAGGTCTTATTATTTTGAGATAAGTTCCTTCAATCATTATTTTGAGATACGTTCCTTCCTTCAATATTTTATTGAGTCTTTTTAGCATGAAGGGATGTTCAAGTTTATCAAAGGCCTTTTCTGCATCTATTGAGAGAATCAAGTGGTTTTTGTCATTGGTTCTGTTTATGTGATGGATTATATTTATTGATTTGCACATGTTGAACCAGGCTTGCATCCCAGGGATGAAGCCGACTTGATTGTGGTGGATAAGTTTATTAATGTGCTGCTGGATTTGTTTTGCCAGTATTTTATTGAGGATTTTCGCATCATTTCTCTGACAGAGAGGAGGGAGAGAGAGGCTTCCCTTATACAGGGGTCTTATGAAAGGGGTAAATATTTCCAACAGTAGCAATGTTAGTCACCATTGACATTTCCTGCTTGTTAGGTGATGGGTACCTGAATGCTGAACACAACCCACAGTTGCCATTGTTGCTTTGAGAACAAGATGCAAACAAGAAAATGGTAAATATAAGGATCTACACAGAGCTTTTGACAATTATCTTGATTTTAAGCTTACTTAGAATCGACTTCATTGTAGAAATGACTTTGAAGTTTTGTGGTTGAAGGTGTGCTCCATTAAATGGTCATTGCATTTATTGTTTTGTTTGTTTAAATGCAGTATTATCTAGGAAACTCATACTTAAAATAATTTTAATCTTCCAAGGAAATTTGATAGTTAAAAAGTTGTGAAAGATAATTTTTCTGATAAATACATTCAATCAGTATTTTTTGAGGTGTCACACATTTTACAGTATACAATTTACACTTCCCTTGTAGTGTCTAGCCCTCTGGAATAAATGAGAATAGTGTGGCAGAATGCCCAGAGGCAGAAGCTAACACGTGCTTTTAAAAAAAATATCTAACACTCCTTATCACCTTATCTCCTGCCACTCCTGATACACATTGCGCATTTGAACCTGAGTATGTTATATGCCATACTTACACACTGTACATGCCCCCTCAACCTGTTCATGCCTTCACATCGGTACTCATGTGCTCTTTTTACTGAGTGGCTACACCTCTTTCCACTCCCTGAGTGACTCATGAACAGTTGTAGTGTATCTTAGTTTCTGATCTGATATATGCGGTAGTGCTTCTCACTGCCACTAGTTTATACACACACTTTTGGGCTCAAGTGTCAAAATCATTGTATTTGTTAATTATTTTTATTAAAGCTACCAATTCAATTGTGTCTAACATAGTCAAATTTTCTCACCTTAAAAAGAACTTGACAATGTTAATCTACCTTTAAAAACTTAAAAACTGTTAGAAATTGTGTTAATTTATGGTTTCTCCTTAGGGTTAGTGAGATCCTGGTAGGACCCTAATAAGAAGGTATCTCCTTGGTACCTTGTGGGGAAATTGATTTTTCCAAGTTTTAATGAGATGTAAATGCTTTACTGGCTACAGAACAGCAAACATTGGAGTTTACCCAACAATTTATTGGCTAGGAATGAGAGAAATCTAATTCTAGAGGGTATAAAAGCATTGTAGAATATGTGATACTGTAATAAAATGCCTAGGTAGATTAATAACACAATTATTGGAAAGATACAAATTGAATCATTGTGAACAAATACAATAAAACAATGTCCCAACTTCTATTTTGATACCTTTATTTGTGTTTATGGAGCACTCTGAATTTTTGACCATTAGATTATGGCTAGGAAAATCAGGCCCATCAGAAATTCGCAAAAACCATGGCCAAAACTCACCAGAAACCAGAGATCAAGAGAACCATTGATGCAGCGCATTCATTCAGCCCCAGAAGCATGGAGCAGAGTGGAAAAGGTGAAGAAAGGATATGGGGTTCCACAGAGACTATTTCAACTGTCCATTTTCATCAGAAAAACTTCAAATACCACCAGATTAACTTCTCACCTAGTTGCATATAAAATGTTACAGCTTGTTTCTTTCTTTCTCTTTCTTTCTGTCCTTCTTTCTTTCTTTCTTTTTCTTTCTTTCTTTCTTTCTTTTTCTTTCTCTTTCTTTTTCTTTCTTTCTCTTTCTTTCCTTCTTTCTTTCTCTGCTTCTTCTTTTCCTTCTTTTTCTTTTTTATCTGAAAAACTGAGTTTTTATTAAATGGATAATTTTTTAAATCTCACTAAAGATTTTTGTGGTAAGAATGGGGTACGTCTCAGTTGCCACATATACCAGCAAGAAGAGAGTGTGAAAAGATCTGCCTTTGATTATCTCGTCAGATTAATATGCTTTCAAACAGCTCTTAGGTTTTTTTTCTTCCTCTGAGTAATTATAGATTAAAACTTAAATTTCAATCTGATATAGTGTGGCTGTATAGAATGAAATGCTGTTTTGATATTTTAGCATAATATATAAAAGGACCTATAAAAATAATATTCTAAAATAATATTGTTCTGTAGTGGTTTGTAAATTCTATCACATTACATCCTCATTTTTTCATAGGTCAATATCCTTGTCTATTAGGAAGAAGCATAGTATTTCTCTTTGATACATTAGTAAAATAATTACTTGGAAAACGTACCAAAAAAGAGCCATCTTATACAAATTCCATGTAACCACAAATGGCATTTGACAGTGATGCAGGTATTCATTTTTGATCAAAAAATTTAGTTACCCAGAATAAACATCATAGAAAATGCCGTTTGTTCCAGATAATTTCTCTATTTATTTAATTGATGCTCATTATCAAATTGCAGTGCAAGGTTCCAGATATGCATATTGACGAACTAGATGTAACACAGTAAGTTTCTATACTATTTTTTAAAGTACTCCGTGATCCAGTGGATTTGAAATTTGAGCTACTGTCTGGTTTTACTAATCCTTGCAAATTTTAAAAAGAAAACATGAATAAACTATAACTACAGATGACACAAATATCTACATGTTACTCTTTGAACATGAATAATTTATGAAACTTGCTGAATAAAAGTAAACATCAAGATTATTTCTATTTTATATCTTTCTTTGGCTTTCCCATTGGTGTAAATGCTAGCAATCAAGATAAGCAGTAATCCATATTCTCTATCAATTATTAATTGACATTATACATATATATCATTAATTGACATTACTTTATATACAGCCTACAAAGGTTTTTGTGTAGCAACATCACAGATTGTAGACATCACATTAAGAAATTTGTTTCATTAGTCTCCACTTTTGCTATGTGGTCTCTTCTGGATGAGAAAAGTACTTCATTAATAAGGGATTTTCTACGTTGTATTTGGGTTTTAATGTTTTCATGACAGCAATCTGACTGCTTTTATTTAAATTTAAAATATACATATCCTTTACACAGTTTCATTCTGGAAACTTAGTCAACCAAAAAACAAACCTATCAATATATAAAGATGCAATTAGAAGATATTTATTACCATATTATTTATATCGACCAAAAAATAAATAAAAATAATCTATGAAAAAGTCTATCAATAAGAGAATGTTTAATAAGGTATGTAGTAGGCATTGGGCTAGTCTGGTTCTTATGAGATGCAGACGGCAAGACAGAATTAAATATGCAAAGATTTATTAGGAAAAATGCATATAGGAGAGAAAATTGGGTGGGAGCATCTGAAACTACCCTGCAGTCTAAAGAAAATTCAGCGAAGTCTGTGAGTCTGTGAACCGAAATAGCAAGAAGGTAAGTATTCCTTCATGCACGTGGAATCTCTGATACATACATTGATAAGCCATGAGGCAGGGAAGAGTTAATAATATTCCAAATATCTCCAAGTTTTCTTACTTTTATGACTGATGGTACAAGTCTGTCTACCAGGATTCATTTCTTCTTCTACAAACTCTACCCCAGCTTCAAAGTTTAGCTCAAATATTATCCTCAAGCCTGCTACTCATGTACTATATAATTTCATTTCTACAATATTCTTGAAATAAAATTATAGAGATGGAGAACAAGGTTAGCGTTTGCGAGGAGTTAGGAATAGGAAGGGTTTGGCTATAAAGGCATAGCACAAGGGATCTTTATGGTAATGGAATAGTTCTGTATCTGAGACCTGAAAACATTTATTAGGACATGTTAACATCACATGGTGGTAATATTCAACTGCTCAAGGGACAAACTTGCGTAAGATTACACACAGAAATATATATTAAATTGTTGAAATTTAAGTAAGCTCTGTGGATTGTACTAATGTCAGTTTTTTGTTTTTGCTGTTGTAGTTATCATTGGAAGAAACTGGTACACAGGACTGCCTGGTACATATTTTGCAACTTCTTGTGAATCTATAATTCTTTAAATATAAAAAAATTATATGTGTACAAAAAATGTGCATGGACAAATTATATGTAATTGCCCCAAATTGAAATAAAATCAAATGACCATCAAGAATAGAATGAATACAGGAATTGTAGCATTTTCGCACAACAGCAGTAAAGCAATGTTACATGCAACACAGTTGATTTTCACAAATATAACGTGTAATAACAAAACAAGTCAGTATATACTGTATTACATACTTTTCTTAAAAGTAACCTGTGTGCTGTATATCAGCATAGTGGTTATCCTTGGAAGGGTAGTGCGTGGTAAGAGGCATAAAGATACTAAAACTGTTTCATTTCTTGATTAGGTGCTGGTTGCATGGTACGTTCACTCGTAAAAATTCTCTAAGCTGCCACTTGCATGTGTTTTACACTTTAATAAAATATATATTTGAAGAATAATGGCTAAGGAAACCAGTTGTATATTTTTATCACATTTTGTCTGATGGGTAACAGTGAATTAAGACTTGATTAAAAATAATTAAAAATACAAAGATTTTTAATTCTATGCTTTAAAAAACTACTTTGGAAAGTATACAAAATTAAATGACTATTTTTAACTCTCTTTCCTAGTTAGGGATAAAAAACACTGAGCAGTTGAAGGATTCTTTTTTTTTTTTTTTTCATGGTGGCCTGAGAATCCAAATGGAATGATGAAACCCATAGAAATATATTCATATGTACTTGTATGTCTAGTCTATGACTTATATGTGTCCAGGCTTTGACAGATTATCATCAAAGTGACAATTGTTCCTGGAGAGCCCCAGCTGGGGCAAGTGCAGCTGAGGATGTTTCTTGGCACATATAACATTACATGGGACCCATGTAACTTGAGGGAAATGCTGCAGCTGTAAACCTTTCTCAGTTGAGGCAAGACAATGGAGTTTAAATAATTACTGTATAACAGCAGGTGCTAAGTGCCATATTAGGTAGGAATTGTTTATTTTGTTACTCTTCTCTCAGCCAAGGTAGGGTGATTAGTTTATTATTAGTGTATACTTAGCCAGAGATTTTATGGCTATAATATCAGCACAGATTTATAGGGTATAAGTGTATACTGAAGATTCTTATGACTGTATTTTCCTGTTTAAAAAACATAAAAGCCGAAAAACTCAAGAGACCGTCCTCTGACTAAAACATAAAGGTAATTTCAATACAGAATAAATAGTGAATCAGTGACAGCCCACGCAGTAAGCCTTTGGAGTTTTTTGTGAGATGTTGCCATGTTTTTCCGTGATTGCTTCTTGGGCATTCAAACTCACAAGTAAAATAAAGGGGAGGTCGGCTGCAGTGGCTCACACCTGTAAGCCCAGCACTTCAGGAAGCTAAGAAGGTGGATCACCTGAGGTCAGGAGTTCAAGACCAGCCTGGCCAACATGGTGAAACCCTGTCTCTACTAAAATAATACAACATTAGCCGGGCGTGGTGGTGGGCGCCTATAATCTCAGCTACTCAGGTGGCTGAGGCAGGAGAATCACTTGAACCCAGGAGATGGAGGTTGCAGTGAGCTGAGATGGTGCCATTGCACTCCAGCCTGGGCAGCAAGAGCAAAACTCCAACTAAAAAAAAAAAGAAAAAAAAAAGAGGGAAAAATAGCATTATAGTAAGAATCCAGATATTTAGATGTTTTTATAACCAGTTTTATCACTATCTTTTTGCATCTAAAAAAAAAAAAGAGGGAAAAACAGCATCATAGTAAGAATCCAGATATTTAGATGTTTTATAGCCAGTTTTATCACTATCTTTTTGTCTTATTTTGCAAGGCTCTCCACCTCTTTTGTCCTAAGTTTCCCTCCCACCAAAATATCAGCTCATTTTTCTAGTGTTACTATTGACTAATAAGTGACAGAAAAACAGTAGGTGTGAAATTTTTGCTTTAGCAAATTATCTGTTACATTTGCACAGCAGCATAGTGAGCACAATGGAGAAATATTGGCTGAATGAAAGTATAGCTCATTGGTTTGCACTTTGGTTGAATGAGGGAACGTGTATCAGAGAGCAGATTGTTGGTTCCATTAGCATCACCTTAGAACCTGCTGCTGAAGGGCTCATTCATTGGCCTAGCCCTGAATAACTCATTCATCAATGGCTCATATCCAAGTATGATCATAACAGTCTCAGATTTGGAGTTGACAAGATGCTAAGAGGTAAAGCATACATATGAGATCATATTATCAGTTACTCAAAAGATCTAAACAGGACTGAGACTGGTGCCATTAGTCATAAAGGTAGGGAAAGGTGGAGATATTTGGGGAATTATAAAATCTTCCCTACCTCAGGGCTTATCAATATACATATCAAAGAGCCGAGATCATGCCACCACACTCCAGCCTGGGCAACAGAACAAGACTCCTTCTGGGAAAAAAAAAAAAAGTTTCCATGTATATGAAGGAATACTTGCCTTCTGTGCAGAGTCCACAGAAGCTGTACATATCTTTTCACATAAATCAAATAAATCTAAGGCAAATGTATAACACCTCATGGTAGTGAGTCTGCAAAAGACAGCTTAGGAAATTTTGGATGAGCATTGTTGATCTATTAAGTTCAACACATTAACAACATAATGTGCCTATCAAAAAACAGCAATAATCTTTACATAGTATCCAAAGTAAGAAAACTAATAGTCATATTCTACACTGGTTGGACAACATCTAGTGAGACTAGTTCATGGCTCCAGATAGGGAACTCTGATAAATTATGGTATATCACGTTATTGAGTTTGGTGAAGGAACTGAAGCCATGCTATGAGAGCACTATGGAGGTGCCGGCAGACGTATGGGGGAAAACAGAGAGGACAGGATATGTATCATGAAATATTAGAGGAGCTATCAAGAATAAGAGTTATTTGAATGGGAAGTCCCTCCCTACAGAGTCAAGTTATAGGAAGGTAGCTTTTTAGTCAATATAAACTAAAAACTACTAACTATTAAAGACGTCAAAAGATTAAATGAGGCTGGGCACGGTGGCACACGCCTGTAATTTTATCACTCTGGGAGGCCGAGGTGGGCGGATCACTTGAGGTCAGGAGTTCGAGACCAGCCTGGTCAACATGCTGAAACCCCGTCTCTACCAAAAGTACAAAAATCAGCTGGGCATGGTGGCAGTTGCTTGTAGTCCCAGTTACTGGGGAGGCTGGGGCAGGAGAATCGCTTGAATCCAGGAGGCGGAGGTTGCAGTGAGGCAAGATCATGCCACTGCACTCCACCCTGGGTAACAGATTGAGACTCTTTCTCAACAACAACAACAACAAAAAGATTAAGTGAGCTATCTTAAATGATACTCTCCATCTCTACTGTCACTACCTTTTCTAAGCCACCATGAACTTTGGCCTGGAGCCCTTCAGTAACAGCTTAACTTTCAAATCCATCATTGTTCCAATTCATTTAGCATACAGAAGCACGAAGGAGCTTTCAAAAATGTGTATCTAAAGTAGCTTAAACTTGGTAAGCATCTTTCCTTCTAACCCGAGCTTCCTTCTAAAATATTTGGCAGGCCTTACAAGGCCTTCCAGCGTACGGTTTCTACTCACCTTCTCAGCCTTGTCTCTGTGTCACTCACTCCCTCCATCATTTCACCTGTGACTGCAAGGACTGTGGACTTATTCTTCAGTTGTTCAATGCTGTCTCTTACTACTCTACTCAAGAACACCTACATGTATTCATGCATTTCAGAGCTCAACTAACAGTTTCTCAGAGAGGCTTTGCTAGGTCCAATCCCCTTGTGTCTTTCATGTTCTGTTGTATGTATTTATAAGATTCCATCTGTTTGTCTCTCCAACTGGATTATTTACAAGCTTCATGACATCTGGAGCCTTGTATCTGTTTCCTGTGTCTCACCCAGTGTAGATGCCAATATATTTATGGATTAAATGTAGCAATATGTAATACTTTAGGACTTTTCTGCCTATATGACATATAGGGCCTGAATTGAGTGAGATTCTCTGTGGTTTTCAAAAAATTCAAAGAATAGGAAGCCAATAAATAAATAAATAGTATTCACTGCTTCTGGCAAAAAAGACAGTGCAAATTAATGTCATATTTGTGTGAGCACGAAATTTCTTAGTGAATTATAGATCATCCGTCATCTTATTACTCAGAGTGTGATCCATAGACCAGCAGCATCAGCATCACCTGGAAGGTTGTTAGAAATGCAGAGTTTTGAGCCCACCCAAGACCTACTGAATCATAATCTGTATTTTACCAAGACCCCCAGATGATTCAGAAGCACATTAAAAAACTGAGAAGCACTGATCCACAGTATATTCATATTTATACTATTAAAAATTTTAAATTATTTATGTTTTTCAACATAATCAATATAACAGAACATATCAGTGGAAAAAATAAACTGGACAACTGATAGTTGATTTCCATCACTATCTAATGAATGTTACTTATAAGGAAATGCACAGGTCATGTTCAGCTACCCTCATGATCAGGGCAAGTTTATCTGACCACAAAGCAAAGAAACAAACAAAAGTCTTCCAAGTCAATTTGATAGAAAAAGCAGATGGCAAACAGCCTCACAGTTTAAAATTTAGTCTGTAAGCCCATTTTGCATGATGATGTGTAATACAAGCAGCTAGTTTGTAGCCTGTCATTTGGTATATACCTGCAAAACAGACATTTCTGAAAACCGTTTCATTTCAGTAACTGTGTGGCTGTATGCAACTGCCGTTATTGAGAATGATTTCTAATTATTTTGGCTTCCTTCCGGTAAATTACCAGAGAGAAGTCTAATTTACCATATGGTTTGCTGATACACTAATATTCACAAGCCATCGTTAGATGCAGTTAATCTGCAGTCAGGTGCTCTGTTTGTTCAGGCATATTGGAACAACCACTGATTAATATCGCTGAAGAGAGTGGTTAATTTTATTAGTCACTAAGAATTCTACTGTGAATAATTTTATTTGCTTCATGTGAACATTTATCAAAGAATGTGCAATCCAGAGAATATATTTTAAATGCAGGCTCCCCTTGAAACTCATACCAACACTGGTAATGGAGTTCTATAACAGGCACTGGACTTTGTTCACTTTGCAGTCTGGGATTTGAGGAGTTCTTTTTCCCTACTATGTTTCTACTGCATTTTTATTAAGTGTTGCAGTTTTTTTCTGTCAACTTCACCCGAAGAGACATCAATCTTTCTCCCCTAAGGCTTAGAATCTAAGCCAGTCTGACAATACAACTCAGACGTGTTTCTAATAATCGTTTAGAAGCTCCATGACAGAATCCTTTTTCCATTTATCAAGAACTATACACAGACATTTTGATCATTGTCGCAATTTAGAGAGCAGGTAACAATAAATGTGCTGAGAATCCCCACCTGCATCCAGTAACAGGTTCTGTCTGAGGTGCGAGCATTTAATGAAAACAGAAGAGTTGGAATATAGAGTGCATTTTTCCACTTTCCCCTGCTCACCCATAAGGTTTCACTCACTCCTCCTTCTCCCTTCCTTATGATCCTTTTTAGATTCTATTTTCCTTTTTCCCAAAAGGGGTAGTAGAGACAAGCTAGAAACAGAATTTAAATATCTTTTAGAATGGATGGCATTCTAAATATATGTTTTGTTTCTTTTGATATCTATCCACTTTAAAAACTGCAAGCATTTGTTTTTACAATTTTACTATACTGTAAATTGTTGTTTAGGAAAAGAGATTGCATAACTTGGGGAAGGTTTGAATAATTTTTCAGTCCTCAGATATCTAAATTTTGCCCCATATCACATGTTATCTTGCTATTATAATAACTCTCTAAGCTCTTTGAAAATATTCCCAATAATGGAAAGAAATTTGGATATTCAGTACATATCTATTGCTAGTATGTGAAGAATCACATAAAATATTGGGAATGATTCCAAAACATATAAAAATAACTCTTTATTTCAATACGCCCTATCTGTGCTTATGCATAAGTCATAACCAATGTATTAGTATCCACTGCACTGGTGGCAGATAGAGCTTATGTTTCAGAGTCATACGGAAATGAGAATGAGTTCTAATCACCTCTTACCACTCTGACTTTGAGCAAATTGATCTCTAAACACTTCATTTCCCTCTGTACTGTGGGGATTACATCTCCCTTACGATACTTGTATCAGGATTAAATTAAAAATACGTATATATCTGTAAAACTTAATGCAGTGCCTGCCTGTCAAAATAAACACTCAATAAAATGTAGTTATTGATATTATTTGTTTAGATATATTTAAACACAAAAATAGATTCTTATATTCAAAACAACTCAGCGTGTACCTATAGGTGCTTATTGGTCATTGAATTCAAACAATGACTCACTGGTGACCAAAACAAAGTTCTTTTTGGAAGCAACAAACCCACCCACAGGAATAATATTAAGGCTCTGTGAACCACGCCATACTGTTTCATGTTTTAGTTGAATACTACAATGGAAATATAAAAACAGCTAACAACAAGTTTTACTGTGTTTTTGTGTATGCAACTTTTATTCCAGAAAATAAAAGAATAAGTAGAATACTTGGTTTTCACAATTTTTGCAAAAATGTGTTTAAGTAAGAATGCAACAGTATATTATTTTTAAAATCAAAATAAAGGCCAGTGGGTTAAAAGACTAAAAAGCGAAAATTTTATAATTGTTCATAAGAAAGGGTGTTGCTGCAGATGTGACTCCAAACATACATCTATGCACGTGCCTACTAGAAAATAAGCAGTTACCAAACCTTCACAATAGGTGTAATTCCACTTGTCACAGATAACAATGTGTGAGAGATAGCTAACCGTAATTTCCTCCATTTTCATTATCTAGTATCCATTTCTGAAATGTGTATCCATTTGTTCCTCAGTACTTTCATGCTAATATTCTTTTTTAAAATCAATATACCATGATGGCAAAAGTAAACGTTTTAAAACTACACAATTATGTTGAGAAAGTAGAACTGTGTGAATCACTAGGAAGTTTTTTAAACTTCACATAATACAACTTTATGTTCCTCCCGAGCTTAAAGTAAAATAAGATTGATTACAAATGTAGTGATTCTAAAATATATAACAAATTATCCAGTTGCTATCTGCATATTCCTCTGGCCATCCAAAAATAGTATAAGCATTCAACATTAATTCTCACTACCTGAAAAAAATATCATGAGGACTTGGCTTTCCCATGTGGTAATTACTGAAAACTATGAATTAAAAATATAATTGTTTGTGCTTGTTGGAATATTTGAGTTGTGGCTGCTGCATGAAATGGACTCATGAGTAGCAATGATTAATGGTAATATACAATTCTCCTGGAAATAATTAATATCTGGAGAATAAGAGACCAGACCAATAGTGTTTATTCTTCCATTTTCACTTATGATCAGAATAGCTTAATTTTACTTCTAACATGTTTTTACTTAAAATTTATGTATTTCAATTAATTTCCTTCATATATAGTGCATTTTTAGGTACAAAAATAATGATTACTGGTCAGAGCAGTTCTATGAAATACTTGAGTCTCTACTAGACTATTGTACTCTTGTTTTTCAAAGCGTGATAGAAAGGACAATAAATGAAAGAAGTTAAAATGTGTGTTTTTCACTCCACTTAAAATATGGTTTTAAATACTAAAATTTAAATTATGTGGGGTGTGAATAAGAGAGTTATTCAGTTATATTTGGGGGAATTTATATTTTTATTTATTAATTAATAATTTAAATTTATTATTTATTTATTTATTTATTTATTTATTTTGTTTGTTTGCTTGTTTTCTGGGTTTTTGTTGTCATTGTTGTTGTTTTGAGACCACGTTAATTAGCTATCCTAGGAGAAGAAATTAACTCACACTTCACCCACAGTGGGAATGGGGAAGGGAGATGTCTGAGAGTCAATCACAACACTCTGGTTGGCAAAATAATAAATATCTGTGCTTTTGAAAGTGTTCAGGTTCATAAAATTTGCACCTTCTATTCATTGTTTGAACTAAACAGTTTAATTTTGCACAGGCTGTGTAACTATTAGCTATTCTAATGCTTAAATAGCAATCATGCTCACAAGCTGTCAATATTCCTATGCTGAAGTTACTATATCTGTTAATCTCGATACTTAAATGACATTGGTTGTAAGGATGTTGAAAGAGTAATGTCTCTTTGTTGGCTTTCTTCCAAGAGAACTGAAAGGATCATATATTTTTTGGTATTTGCTTCGGTTCTCCACTTTGCAAGTCTCAGAAGTTTGATTTTTATCATCACAAAACAGATTATTCTAAAACATTCATACCAATTCACTCGCATGAAATGAACTAGAACTAAATTGCCTAATTTATTAGCTTACATGGAGGAATACATCTGCCAAGGGGAGAGAAGATGAAGATATGCATTCTCTGGCCAGAACATTCTCTCGCTGTTGAAAAAGGCATTAGAAGCCAAATTATAATCGAAAGGTTGCTTGATGATTATGTAATCAGAACAAGAAAAGTTATTTGTAAGATTTGTATATTCAGTGGCACTAAACCATAATGGGAGATGGCAGTCTCCACAGCTCACTTGATACCTGTCACTGAGAGGGATTCAGTCTTCATCAGGGCCCCGTCTTCCAGAGAAATAAGCCTGTCTCTTTGGTGCTTTGCCAACTACGACTCTTCTGACTGACCCAGTCATTCATTAGCTTTAGTCTAGTCTTGCTGTGTTCAGAGGGTCAGTCTGTGCTTCTACGTGAGTTTCATGACTTTTTCTAACTCAAATCAGGCTCCTTCTATAATTGGCGAGCCAGAAGCGGTTCCATTCCTCTGTTGTCAAGTTCCAGGAGAAGTATCCCTTACACCCAGCAGAGACTTACTGAATAGGCTGGTAAAATCAGAATCACTATCTTAAATGAATCTGTCTGGAAAGTGATAAATAATAAATTTCAACTGCACTTTAAAGTTAAATTAGTTCTATTCAATGTATTGTCTCATATGATAAAATAGCACTATTTTTTCAAACTGAGGGGAGCCGAGGGAGAACAATTTAAGGAAAGAGTACACTATAAATCAGCATGAAAGCTCTTTTAGATATATTGTTCTTTTCATCGTAAAAAAAGTGATACATTTGTCTTAGATTTTGGCTTTGTTTTTTTATTTTAATTTTTATTGTGTTTTTAAATGTGGCAACCATGAACAAAGCAATCACTTGGTAAAGAATATTATCATTAGAATTCTCTGAGAGGCGATTACAATGTCAGGCAGTAGGCACTGCACTGTAAAGCGTGACTGTGTAGAATTTGCAATCAGTGCAAGGAACAGTTTCCTTTAGTTTCAGAGAAATTATAGCAGAACAACTATGTAGCATGTAAAGAAAAGCATTTCTTGTAGAACAGAGAATTGTTAAAAGCAGAGATGGGTGTGAAGGGTAATGGAGACCTTCCCCCACAATAGCCAAAGGCACTCAAAGTCAATGATGATTTTGCAATGCCTCATGTGGATGATGTAATCTCTACAACAACTCAAGTGAGATAGATAGTTTCTTATTGCCAATGTGGAGAGTCCTTATTTCCATTTTTTACAGAGGTAAGAGAAGTAGGACCTATAGAATTCTTATTTCACTCCACCTACACTTTTGGGTACTTGCTTCTGATCATTTAGCTATAGACTATTTGCTGACTGCTGTTCTCCATGGAAGCATATCTCATGCACTGTCCTGAGATTCATGTCTGTGGCTTCATTCGCTCACTGGACATTTCCACTCAGATGTCATGTGAAAACTACCAACTTATCATTTCCAAAACTGCGCTTGTCTTTTTCGTATGTACCCCTGCCTTACTTGACATGTTCTTGACTTCAGTTAATCATATGACCATCAATACATTCTCTCAATAATATGCTCGGTCATCCTCTACTCTTCCCTGTACCTTAGCTCAGCATCCAAATTCAGCTGACTCTATCCCACAAATGTGTTCTGTATTTTACCTCTACTCTCCTAAGATGCTGCCACTGCCTTTGTGTTCTAATCACCAGCTTCCATGACCTAGCTTCCCCCTCACTAGTCGTATCCAACTCTAGTATAACCTTTATATTTTACCCCAGTGAACTCATAAGTAGAAAATCTGATAGTGAGACTCCCCCACATGAGAAAATCACCAGTCTCCCTTAATAGCAAGTCAAGCCCGTGGCAGAGACTGGCCAGCTATTTGTCATTTTCCTTTCCTCCTGGGCAGACAATGAGACTACATTGCCAAGGCTTCCTTGCAATTAGACATGGCCAAATGACTGAGTCCTAGTCAATACAATAGAGGCAGAAGTGATCTAACCCATTTCTGGGCCAGGCTGCCAGCTCTATATTGATGCCTAGCACTACATCAGAAACTGTAAGTTAAAGATGAGGGTGCTTCCACCAGTCAGGATCCCTGAAAGATCAAGTTGGCCAGAGCCCCCACCCAGCACAACTAGGAATGTGCATTTTGGACTATAAGTGAATGAGAAATCACTTCTTTATTCTTAAACCACTAATATCTTAGGAAGTATCTATTACAGCTGCTATTATTACTTTAACTGGTCTAAAGCTTAATCATCCTTCCTAGCCATACACATTCTGGCTTAGTCTCAAATCATCCTGCATAGCCCTGTGCTCTGCACTATTACCATACTCTGCATGTTCACTCTCCTTGCCTTAAAACGCTTGAAAGACTGCGAGGCGTCCTCCAAAACTAAACTCAAATGTTACTGTTGAAATGGTTTCCAGTGTTCCTAGGATCCTGTGAATATACGTATCTCAGCATTTACTATAGGATGCATAACTATGAGGGTGATGATGTTATAGAAAAATTATTGAGGGCAAAAACCATGCTATGAATGAACAACAGCTAATATCCTGCAATTGTCTTTCAATAAATTTTGTTAAATGAATGAATAAATTAAGTTCTACGTACTAGGATTTTATAACAAAGAGAAAACAACCAGTAACTAGAGTTTCTCTATGAAAATCATTCTTCATTTTGGCAGGCATATTTGAATATTTTCTGAAAATATTATTCACAAATCTTCTAGGTATCATATGTAAATAGCTGTCTTGTTGTTTTCTAGGTATGGCTGAGACTAGAATACATCTTCCTTGTCTGCGTCTACAATTTAAAAATTTTTGAAACTACTGAGGTTTACTTTTCTAAAGCTTTTCCATGCACTATTAAGCAGAAAAATGAAGAAAGTAGGTCAGGTTTCTGACCTGTTAGCCTTGCTTTAGTTGTATTCTTACACAAAGACACTGGCAAGTGTTTAAAATGCAGAAATATGAACAGAAAGTACAATACCAATGGCAAAATCTTCCTCTCCATTTATATATTTTGTTGTTCACACAAAAGAATGATTTTGACAGTATGTTGTACCCAAGAAAAAATAGTTCAAAATGCTGCTACAGGCTAGAGCTTCATATAAAACAGACTCATGCTTCCTGGTCTAAGATATTTTACTTTTCTTTCCCGTGTAGCGTCAACTAAATAATCCAATGAAGTGCAATTTCTATTCAGAAATCATGATTCTTTTATTCTAAAGTAATAGAAAATATGTAATAAACATAACACAATCTTCATCCATCTCTTTATGTAATGTTCAAGGAACTAAATCATTAAATCTTCCATTGCTGATTTTTCCAGGATGGGAAAGATTTACCACTCTATTCGTTAATGTTATTTCATACACATAGTCAAATATATATACAGCTGCTTACTAAATTATCTTAATGATGATACTTGTCTCAGAATCTCTGACATAATGTAAACTTGATTCAAAATAGTGTAGGATACATAGCTGTTTTAACCTGGGTTATTCTATACTCAAATACAGATTCAGTGCCTTAAAATACTGAATCATCTTTATTATATTTACTGAAGATGTCAAAAAGATCTTGATTGTGGTTAAGAGAACTTCTGAATGTTCAGGGGTCTTTCAGTATTTTGGGCTGGGAAAAAAGAGAAATTATAACTTTATATCATTTCATCCACACTTATTTTGTCTAACTTCATTTGTTATATTATCCTAAGTCTTGATATATTCTTCCAAGATCTGCTCCCCATTCTCTCCTAGAAGTCTTCTATCTCTTTCTTGAAAATTTAGTTAGCTTTTATTATATGTAACCAGCTATTTAATCTGTTCATGTTTGTTGTCTAATATGAGTAAGACTAACTTTCACTAGAACTTAATTATCCAAATAGCATTGAATTCCAAACATATGCATTTATTCTATTAATGATGTTAAGTCTCAAAGCTGTTATCCACATAAGATCCTTCTGAATCACTTGGTAAAAGTGTTGGCAGGGCTGTATTCTTTCTGGAGGCTCTAGAGGACAATCTGTTTCTGTGCCTTTTCCAACTTCTAAAGGCTGCCCACTTTCTATGGCTTGTGGCCTTTTCTTCTGTCTTCAAAATCAGAGATAATGGACTGTGTCCTTCTCATGCTGCTATCTGTCTATTTCTCTTCTGCCTTCCCTTTCTTCACTTTAAAGGACCTCTGTGATTACACTGGACCCATCTGGATCATCCAGGATAATCTCCATATTTTAAAGTCAGTTAAATAGAAACATCAATTCTATTTGCAACCTTAATTCTTCTTTGCCATGTTGTATTATTCTGTTCTCATGCTGCTAATAAAGACACACCTGAGACTGGCTAATTTATAAAGGAAAGAGGTTTAATTGACTCACAGTTCCACATGGCTGGGGAGGCCTCACAATCATGGTTGAAGGCAAAGGAGAAGCAAAGTTACATCTTACATGGTGGCAGGCAAGAGAGCATGTGTAGGGGAACTCCCCCTTTTTAAAACCATCAGATCTCATGAGACCTATTTATTATCACAAGAACAGCATGGGAAAGACCTACCCTCATGATTCAGTTACATCCCACCAGCTCCCTGCCATAATATGTTGGAATTATGGGAGCTACAATTCAAGATGAGATTTGTGTGGGGACATAGCCAAACCACCACTGTCCCCTCCCAAATCTCATGTCCTCACATTTCACAACAAATCATGCCTTCCCAACAGTCCTCCAAAGTCTTAACTCATTTCAGCATTAACTCAGAAGCCCACAGTCCAAAGTCTCATCTGAGACAAGGCAAGTTCCTTCTGCCTATGAGCCTGTAAAATCAAAAGCAAGTTAGTTACTTCCTAGATACAAGGAGGGTACAGGCATTGGGTAAATATTCCTGTTTCAAACAGAAGAATATTTGGCCAAAATTAAGGGACCACAGGCCCCATGCAAGTCTGAAATCCAGTGGGAAAGTCAAATCTTAAAGTTCCAAATTGAACCCTTTGACTTCATGTCTCACATCCAGGTCATGTGGATGTAAGATGTGGGCTCCCATAGCCTTCAGCAGCTCCAATCCTGTGACTTTGCAGGGTACAGCCCCCTTCCTGGATGGTTTCATGGGCTGGCATTGAATGCCTGCAGCTTTTCCAGGTGCCCAGTGCAAACTGCTGGTAGATCTACCATTCTGGCATCTGGAGGATGATAGCCCTCTTCTCACAGCTCCACTAGGCAGTGCCCCAGTATGGGTTCTGTGTGGGGACTTGGACCCCACATTTCCCTTCTGCACTGCCCTAACAGAGATTCCCCATGATGGCTCTGCCTCTGCAGCACACCTCTGCCTAGACATCCAGGCATTTCCATTTGTCTTCCAAAATTTAGGCAGAGGTTCTCAAACCTCAATTCCTGATTTCCATCCACCTGCAGTCTCAAAACTATGTGAAAGTTACCAAGACTTGGGGCTTGTGTCCTCTGAAGTCATTGCTTGAGCTGTACCTTGGCACCTTATAGCCACAGCTGAAGCAGCTGAGATGCAGAGCACCAAGTCCCTAGGCTGCACACAAAACGCGGGCCCTAAGTCTGGCCCACAAAACCATTTTTTCCTCCTAGGCCTCCAGGCCTATGGTGGAAGGGGCTGCCACAAAGGTCTCTGACATGCCCTGGAGACATTTTCCCCATTGTCTTGGCTGTTAACATTCAGCTCCTTGTTACTTATGCAAATTTCTGCAGTAGGCTTGAATTTCTTCCCAGAAAATGAGGTTTTCTTCTCTGTTGGTGCAAATTTTCCATACTTTAATGCTCTGCTTTGCTTTTAAACATAAGTTCCAAATCCAAACCATATATTCATGAATGCATTAAACTTTTAACACACCCAAATTACCTCTTGAATGCTTTGCTGCTTAGAAATTTCTCCCGCCGTATACCCTAAATCATTTCTCTCAAGTTCAAAGTACCACGAATCTCTAAGGCAGGGGCGAAATGGCACCAGTCTCTTTGCTAAAACATAGCAAGAGTCACCTTTATTCCAGTTCCCAACAAGCACCCCATCTCCATCTGAAAACATCTAAACCTGGATTTCGTTGTCCATATCACTATCAGCATTTTGGTCAAAACCATTCAACAAGTCTCCAGGAAATTCTAAATTTTCTCACATCTTCCTGTCCCCTTCTGAACCCTCTGAACTATTCCAACCTCTGCCTGTTACCCAATTCCGAAGTAGCTTCCACATTTTTGGTTATGCTTACAGCAGTACCCCACTCTACCAGTACCAATTTACTGTATTACTCTGTTCTCACACTGCTAATAAAGACATACCAGAGACTGGGTAATTTATAAAGGACAGAGGTTTAATTGACTCACTGTTCCACATGGCTCAGGAGCCCTCACAATCATGGCAGAAGGCAAATGAGGAGAAAAGTCACGTCTTACATGGCAACAGGCAAGAGAGCATGTGCAAGGGAATTCCCCCGCTTTTAAAACCATCAGATCTCATGAGACTTATTCACTATCACAAGAACAGCATGGAAAAGACCTGCCCCCATGTTTCAATTACGTCCCACCATGTCCCTCCCACGACATGTGGAGATTATGGGAGCTACAATTCAAGATGACATTCAGTTGGAGACACAGCCAAATCATATTATTCCACCCTTTTTTTGTGGAAATATGACATATTCAGTTTCCAAGGATTAGGACATAGCCTTTGGGAGGGCCATTATTCTGTCTACCACAAATAGTTCAGGTATGGGTTGCAAAACTGACATACCTGGGTTACACGTCACCACAAATTATCTAGCTTTTCTGCTGTAGTGCTCTTGTGGGGAAAGTAGGACCTCCATCATTGGGTTATACAAAAAACAATTTTTAAAAATGAATCTAAAGAGGGTTTTTAGGACTGTGACTGACATATAATATGATTTTAATAAATGTTAGTTATTATTAAAATTTTGGTAATCACTTGACAGTACTTAAATTGTTTGACAAAGTTATTGAGCAAAAGCTTTCTTCTTTTCATTCTTTTTTCTTTCTTTCTTTCTTTCTTTCTTTTTTTTTTTTAAGACTGGGTCTGACTTTTTAGCCAAGGCTGGAATGCAGTGATGTGATTACAGCTCAGTGCAGCCTTGACCTCCTGGGCTCAAGTGATCCTCCCACTGCAGCCTCCTGAGTATCTGGGACTACAGGTATGTGCCACTATGCCCAACTATTTATTTATTTAGTTAGTTTTATTTTAGAGACATGGTCTCCCTGTGTTGCCCAGGATGGTCTCAGACTTCTGGTATCAAGCAATCCTCCCACCTCAGCCTCCCAAAATGCCAGGATTACTGACATGAACCACCACACCCTGCCAAAAGTTTTTTATTTATGTCATATATGATAGTGATGATGGTTAAGCTGTAAACTCAAGGTCTTAAAGACTTTGAAAAATAAAAAAAAAATAATTGTACAGTTCAAGAAATAAAAGCTAATTTGAAAATTGCAGTTCTAATAGAGAATATTCTGTAAAGGACTTGTCCCCTTTGCCTAATTACAATGGCCTCCTAAGGAAACCTATGTCCCTTTGGTATTGTCACTCACATATGTATAAACTGCAATGTTCGTTAACCCAGAGCACAGTTTTTCCAGTCTTAATACATGTTCCCTATATTAAGCTCTGGGACTTTTCCTTCCTGTTACAAAAATAATTTCATTTTGTAAATACTTTGTGGTAGTCTCAAAATACTTTAAATATAGCCAGAGTCTCTTTCAAGCCCCAATACCCAAAAGTAGGATCTTCCAAAAAGCATCATGCACTTAACGTAGAGTGCATTTTTGCTAGCTTTAATCTGCAAGTAAACACTGCAGACAGCTGTTCTTATTGCATGAGGCTGTGTATCACAACACAGTTTCAGGTCTCTAAATCTCATTAGTTAGCATGCCTCCCATTCCTATTCCCATACTAAGCTTCGTCGTTAGGAAAATTGGTTAATCTCCTTCTCTGTTTCTTTGCCTATCTTGGATTTTTCAGAACACATATGTGCATTTTATTTCATTTTATTTTAAAATTATTTCCACTGAAGTCCCTCTACTTTATACCTTCCAAAAATTCACCAATGCTTCCGTCTCATTAATAACATCCTTTTATGATTTCCAACAATGCTATGGATTCTTCTCATGTTTGTTTCGTTTATTGTTTCTATGAGATTTGAAGAATGTGAGCTTCATCCTCAACAGGATCAAAAGTCTAAACCTCTACATTTTATTTCGATATATGTGCAAGTTAAAAATTTATTTGAAACAAGCATACTCACATTTTTGAAAGAGCAATATATTTTCATTAACATAACTTAATGATACTATCGAAAATAAATGTATATTAAACAATAATCTCAAATTTTTCTGATGTGTATCATACTGAGTAATAATTATATAATGTTTTTGTATTTAATGAAAAATAAAATAAATTGAGGTAATTATCAAGTTAAAATTAGCTCCCAGGTTATCGTTTAATTTCAAGAAGAAAAATACCAAATCAAAGTTGAACACATCTCAGAAATACTCTAGACTTTAAGCATTAATTTTTCACCTTAGATTTCTTCTTTTGGTGAGATTAAGTGCAAGCTATTATCAAACATATAACTGTAAAATTATCTATGTGTATTTCATATCAGACTCCAAAGACTTATACTGCTATCTAGTGGCTACATTGAGTAATATAAAATTATTATTATTTTTTTTAAATTTATTTATTATTATTATACTTTAAGTTGTAGGGTAGAAGTTGTAGAGTAATATAAAATTATTAACTAGGTAATCCTGCTCAAAATGCATAACACTACACCATTGCCATTACATTTTTGAAAGTAAGATTGGCTTACTGTTAATCTTCTAAGAACATAAGCTCTAAAAATTGCACTTGACTTGCTTACGGAGGACAAGGTAAAAGTTCTTTCATTGTGAATGTAGTATACTTTATGAATAAATGTATTGTTTAATGATGAATAAAATAATGTTTAAGGCTGGAAACACTGAACAAAAAAAAAAAAAAAACAAAAGAAAATCAGATAAACACTAGAACAACCCCTAAATAATAAATCACTCTTTCTGATAATAAAAACATAGCTTCTTCTCAATATATAAGACCTTATCCTTGACTTTTAAAAATTGCCAGATTTTTACATGTTTACCTGCGGATTATCTAGTGATGGTACAAACTGGGTTACATTTTAAGCAAAGCTATTTACAGGGCACATAAAGTTCAAATAAATTCTAAGGTAACCTTTTCAGTTTATTATTTGTATATTGGGAATTCACTTTTTAAAGGATAATTGAGAGTTCTTAAAACCGAAATTATTCACAGTGAAGAAAAAGAGGGAAAGTTGCCATGTTAAGATGTGATAACCAATGTGAGGATCAAACAGGCAAAATGTAGTCATTAGTTGGCATAGCTTTTTAAATGGCTGTACCACATTTACATTATTGAAAAGATCACTTGAAAAGGATGATTAATAAGGAAAATAATATATTCCCCAAATGTCAAGATTTTGAAATGGGAGCATTCCCTGACCCCTCTCACAGGACGTGCAGCAGGAGTGTGGCTTGTCTGTTCAGCCACCATGCACTCAGGGACACACGGAAGAGTTAAAGGATGGTAAATGTGGGGAATTTTTTTTGTCAGTTGGAGATGGCTCTCAGCAGGATTGATGGGGAGCTGGAAAGGGGTTAGAGTGGGAAGATGATCTCCTGGAGTTTGGCCGTCCCTTCACCAATCCCCTCTCTGACCATCCCCAGTCAAACTCCCCTCACGTTCAGATGCTCCTTCTCCTTTCTCCTTCTCTGCTGCACTGTTCTGCCACTCTTTTGCTTCTCTGCTCTGCTGCTTGTCTGCTCATCTGCTTGTGGAGCCTGGGGTTTGGGGTTTATATGGGTACAGGATAGAGGGGTGTGGCAGGCCAAAAGGCAACATTTGGGCACAAAAACAGGAATGTTTGTTCCATTTAGGGCCACAGGTTTCCAGGCTTGAGGTTGGGGTCTTTACCTAGGGACCACCCTCTTCTACCCAGTATTTCCCTGCCTCCTGTCCATATCAATTTGACAGCACTGTCTCCACAAAGAGGGGCCAGGCAAATGTTTAAATATTATTGTTCATAGGAGGAAGGCTAGTTCTCCTCTTTAATACCTGAAAATTGTCTTTGCTACCCAAATACATCCCCTACTCACAGATATGGATTGAACATATATGTGTGCCCACAGATGAGTATGTGCATGATCACAGAGTTCAGATTGTTACCTAGGCTACAAGGTAGCTAAAGACACTTAGTTTTTCTCCTAGGGCAGTTTAACCCTAATTACCCTGAAAATTAAACAAATCTTAGGAATCTGACATTTTCTGGAAATAGCCCTTTGATATTTATAAACATGTTAAATGCAATACAATTCACATAATGCTCTATAAAAATGTTAGTACATATTTTAATCATAATTTTTGCACCTAAATGTTAAAATTTGTTATACTTATCATGGTTATTATTTTGGATGTCTTATGGACTCCTTAAATTCAATCAAAGGATTTAAATGAAGATCATTTAGGGTTTCTGTAAGTTTTTACTTACAAATTATTCTTCAACATTTTTCAAAAATAAGGCAATTGCACAGTACAACAAAGGATAATTTATAAATTTTCAATAGGACTGAAATCATGCCTGTGTAATTAAGAGCTTCATGATGCTACTAATAATTCAATTGCTCTGAAGATACTGGAATACATCCTGAGTCAAGTGTCACCAACTACTTCTCAAACATAATGATATAAGAATATTCCAAAATCATTAAATTCTGAGGTAAAGGCTAACTTAAATTGTTTAGTGAAACCTCGTGGAAAGTATCTGTTGGACCAGTGAATGCATTTGACAGATTGTGTGCTAATAGAAATGCCAGCATGTGATTACTTCAATTAAAAATCCACTGACTCGGCCATGTCTTTTGTGAACCTCTTACAAATATGGAGAGTAATCATGAGCAACAGTGCACGACATGACAAGTTCTGAGGAGGTTTAGAACAACTTCCATTATATGTATATTATTTTTATATTAATACTATAATAATATGACTTAACGTTACCTTTAAAGTGAATGCAATATATATATATATAATATATAGTGTATATAGATATCATACATATATTATATACACACACACTAGAGGGAGAGAGAAAGAGAGAGGAGAGGTACTCCAAATAATAAGTGCCATCTAGTAACAATCATCTTACCTTCTGTATATATAAGAATTTCCATAGCTTGATATAATTGTTCCACAATGTGTACATATATCAAAATGTCACATTGAACCTCATATTGACAGTTATCATTTTTCTATTAAAAATAAACACTTTAGCCTGGTGCAGTGGCTCATGCCTGTAATCAATCCCAGCACTTTGGGAGGCTGAAGCAGGAGGGTCGCTTGAGGACAGGAGTTCAAGAGTAACCTAGGCAATACAGAAAGACCCCATCTCTACAACACAAAAGTAAAAAACAGCCAGGTATGGTGGCACATACCACTAGGCCTAGCTACTCAGGAGACTAAGGCAGGAGGATTCCTGGAGCCCAGGAGTTGGAGGCTGCTGTGAACTATGATCATATCACTGTACTGCAGCCTGGACAACAGAAAAAGACTCTGTCTCTAAACAAACAAATGAACTTTTTTCTGTTGGGGTGCAGAGTAAAAAAAAGCAAAACAACAAAGCAACTATATATATATTTCTATATAGAGAGAATTATATATATATAGTTATACATATAGTTATATGAAAGAATTTCCAAAGCCTGCGAGTAAGTTTGAGGTTACCTATTCATTCATTTCAAATACTCAAATATTTTTAAGTGACGAAACATTCAAGATAAAAAGAAAGAACTAAATTATACTCAGTGGCAACTTTAGAGCCCTCAGAGACTAAAGAACAATTATATATACATATATATCATATATATGCATGAAATATATATCTCATATATATGTTTTAGTAAAGCAATCACTATTACTTTAACACAGTTTATTACAAAGCAAAGCTGTCATCCAGTGGCCCTTCTACTAAGAGTTGAAGTTACAATCTACATGAGATCTGATGTTGGTTGTGAAGTTGATTTCTGCTCTTATCTCCCTGTAAGAGTTTCCACCCACTGAGCTTCAATGGATTGTATGAATAATGGAAGTATAAATAGTTTCTATTGATATCTGAAATATAAAGTAAAAAAGAAAAATCACACATGAGAATGAGAAAATGTGGTTATTACTAAAATGTATGTTCTTTCATGTTTGCCATCTCAGCATTTTGAAAATGAGACGTCAGTCTCTGAAACCAGGTGAGGAGGATCCCACCTTCCTCATCAGAAGAGGAAGTGATAACTCACGCTGATCTCTGCATAAATCGCCATTACTGGAATCAGATCATGAAAGAGAATATTTACCATTCATACCTTTGCTTTTAAAATGTTTGAGGTACAGTTAATAAATGTTTATATATTCACATTAGACTCAACCTCTTCACCTCATGCTAATGTTGTAAAAGTTTGTCATTCTACTGCTCTTATAATTAATACAAAATCCATGTAAAGATTATAAAGGTTTATTAGTTTTTCAAGTGAAGAAGGAAAACAGTATATCAGTTATGCCTACAACTGTGTATTTTTTTTATTTATATCTCACTTGAAAATTGTGGGAGACAGCATTGACTTCCAGCTCTTGAGGTCTATGGTGAGCACGTGAGCAAAAATTTGGTAAGTTTGGCTTTTGTCATATATCCTCCTCCTTTGTCTATTAGTACTTTGTCAATCATAATATAACAATACCAAAGTCATTAATATTTTTCAGCAAGCTTACATTTTAATTCTTTTTCTCATTGCTCAAAAATTATAAATAAGTCTTAGTATTATAATTTTAATAATATGTTAGCAGTTTATTTTCAAAGTTGGGAGTACTTGTCTAATAGAGTTATGACTTGCTTATTCAACTTTCAGGAAATATATTTTCTAATATTGCCATATTTCTAATATGATAAGCAATGGACTTATTTAAAATATATTTCACAAACTAAAAATAGTCTAACTTCTGTTTTGAACTTTATATTTTTAAAAGCATTTTATAAATGCAAAATAATTATTATAGCTTTTCTCTCCAATTAAGCATTTTAAAATAACCAAAAGTAAATACTTACAATTATTTGATATCTTTTATTATGGAGATGTCAATAAAAAAAATCAGATATCCAGATATCCAAATATCCAGCATTTCTAGATATCTTAATCCAGGGGAAGATAAAAATGATTTCAAAGCAAAGTACCTTACACATGCGTACATTTTTAACAAAATGCTTGGAAACAAAGAGAATATACATTCTAGTCTTCTCACCCAGGATCACCTCACAACATCCTTCTGGATATTTCCCTCTTACTCTGCTCCACTCAAAGCACAAATTTCTTCAAAATGTAGTACTCTATGCATGTTGGTTGACAGCAACCCAATAAAGCTGGACACTTACGCCAAGGCCTGTGTTCAATTCAGCAGAAATGAACACTTAACACACCATTAAGCCAACCATTAAGGCCGCCTTGTTCTCTCTGCTTGGATGCTGCCTAACCTGCCAGGAAAAGGCCCCTCGAGTGCTTCCAGTGAAAGAGGCACATCACAGCAGCAGAGTGATGGATTCAAAGCACAAGAGCTCCAGAGGGTGATTGCTAGGATGGAAAAGCAGGTGGTTGCTGCCCTAATATTCTCTGATTCTGTTTAAGAGCAAGGTTCAAAAAGAAAAATGCACACACAGGGAATGGACGAATCATTAGAAAATAAATATTTAGATAACTCTTTATTCAAAAACGTTCTCTTAAGAGTTTCTATGTCTATGACTTAGAGGTAAATTTCCAACAAGCTATATTGTATGTATGGATGTGTGTAAAAATGTACACAAGGTGTTTATTTTTTCTTATTGCCACTATAACACAGTCTATAACAATTTAACAAATGAAGCAAGGTAATTATTCTTCTCACTATTAAATTACCTTCTTGAGAGTAGGCTGGGTTCTTTCTATGATTTAACTTACTAAATATTAACAAAAATCATTTTTTTATTTTACAAATTAGGAAATAAAGATGTAAAGATGTTAAGTAAACTTATCTGAATATGCAAAACTAATAAAAATAGAGTTTTCACCTAAGATCTATCTGATATTATGCCCTGAAGCATCTGTCATTCACATAACATCACATTATCTCTACTCAAAATTTGTTATCTAACCTTTGATAGCTATAAACCAAGTTGTTTCATTTGCTGAGACAAGGGTCTAAGTATCTATAAATATGACACTTGGTTTGAAATTGAGCTCTGATGATTTCACATTTAGTAACTTTATGGAAATATATTTTGCATACTATACAATTCTCCCATTTAAATAATACAATTTAATGGTGTTTAATAAAGTCACAGAATTGTTCAACCTCTACCACAATCAATGTTAGAAAATTTTCCCACTCAACAGGAAACCTCATACCCTTTTACAGTCATCCTACCATTTCCCACAACCTCCCAAACCAGCCATAGACAACCACCGATCTACTTTCTCTCTCCCTGCATTTGCCAATGCTAAGACACTTCCAATAAATAGAATCAAACAATATGTGGTCTTCTGTGGCTGGCTTCATTCACTTAGCATCATATTTTCAAGGCTCATCCATGCTGCGGCATGAATAAGTGTTTCATTCTTTCTTATTGCCAAATAATATTGTATTGTATGACTATACAACATTTTATTTACCCATTCGTCTGTTGGGCATTTTGATTATTTCCACTTTTTGACTATTATGAATCATGCACCTATGGACATTCGTATATATGTTTTTACATGGACATATGCTTCCACTCTCTTGGGCGTATACCCAAAAGTGAAATTCCTGGATCATATGGTAACTCTAGGTTTAACCTTTTGAGAAACTGCCAAAGTGTTTTTCAAAACTGCGACCCATTTTTCATTCCTGATTCTAGTTGCATGAGTCTTCACCTCTTTTTTCTTGGTCAGTATAGATAAAGGTTTGTCAATTTTGTTAATTTTTATTTAAAGAACCAACTTCTGGTTTTATTTTTTTCTTTTATTTTTCTGTTCTCTATTTCTTTTCTAACCTCATTTTTTCCCTCTTTCTGCTTGTTTCAGGTCAAGGGATGTTTGAAGATGGTAAGTCAATACATAGTTTTGAACATATAAATATTTTGATTGTGTATTTACATGATTGTCTTCTCATAGTCTGGATTCGAGGTTTTGGAAACCAGGAATTCTGACTTATTCACCTTTTTCTCAATTCCTATTATCTTTGCCACAAAGCACCACTAAAAATATCGATAAACAATTAAAACCATGTTTTTAAATGCACTGAGGAACTAACAAGAAAATTGGGAATAATCAGAGAGTGAAAACAAAGTTAAATCAGAAAACTAGAAACAGGTAAGCAACAGGCCATTTTCACCTTGACAATAGCAACCAAACAAAGCAAGGAGAATCGAGCTTTAGTTTTCACTGACCTATAGGAGTGAAACAGAATACTGTGAAAGGTAGGAAATCTGACAAGGTACTCAAGGTTGGTCCAGTAAACTATATATACACCTGCTTCCCCAGGGCAACGGCAAGGGAAAACACATACTACAAACGTATCTATAGAACATTCAAAGCATACTAAAATAAAACATATTTTTGATTATACAAACGTGGTAAAACTATGAAAACTATGATAGCAGGCAAAAGAATGACAAACACTAAATTCTGATAATGTTTCCTCTGAGCAGAAGGAGAATAGGTTACACAAAGATACATAGGGATTTTAAAGGATATGATAAAAGAATTTTTATAAACTGGACAGTAGAATGTAGGTATTCATATTATTATTATTATACATTTTAAATATTTGATATTTTACAACATCTGATTTTAAAAATTAAACATAAATATACATAGAAGGAAGCCCATAGATCATTGTAAAAATAATATGAAACCTAAATAGTTGAATGAGCAACTCAAGGTCAAATAGCTTGTTAACAAAGTCCAGAATTAAACTAAGTTTTATTTAATAAGTATGTATAAAACTTTTGACCAGTCGTGGTGGTTCACGCCTGTAATCCCAGGACTTTGGGAGGCCAAGGTGGGTGGATCACCTGAGGTCAGGAGTTCGAGACCAGCCTGGCCAACACGATGAAACTCATCTCTACTAAAAATATAAAAATTAGCTAGGCGTGGTGGTGCGTGCCTGTAATCCCAGCTACTCGGGAGGCTGAGGTAGGTGAATCGCTTAAACCCAGGAGAGGGAGGTTGCAGTGAGCTGAGATCATGCCACTGCACTCCAGCCTGGGCAACAGAGAGAGACTTTTTAAAGGCCATCTACAAAATGGTATAATTTTATCACTAGGAAAAATGACTTAAAATAGCAATAATGTAATTGGCCATATTCTGCTAACCATAACAAGTTTTATATCAATTAACATTCTTATTAAATGTCCTTAAAAATATAGCTACAATAATTTGCAATAAGATTTATCTACTTGTGGCTCATTTGCTACAAGTCCCCATTCCCAGGTTTACTTTTCCTAGTCACAGAACATTCTTGAAAAGTTGCACCCTACTGTCTTGTTTTGTCAAGATGTGTAAGTAATTTTCAATATTAGAAAATAGTACCAAAAATTCATAAAGGAATATAATCCCTTCATATTTTCAAAAAACAATAAATCAACATACATATGATAACATGCATATGTGGACTTTTTGTGCAAAGAATCACAAGAGTTGGTAAATTTTCGTTATGCTTATTTTACCACAATTTTCAAAAGTGGTTTTAGTCAGTTGTGAGAGCTTAAAGAAATAGATCACAAAAGAAAAGTCAGACAAAGTTGATTCTAGCGTTGTTAAAAGGGCGGTTCTCAAAGGGCAGTTTCTGGACCAGCAGTATCAGCAACAACATCATTATCACCTGGGAAACTGTTAAAAATGCCAGTTTAGCAATTTATGTTTCAATGAACCCTCTAAGTGTTTCTGGTACTAGCTGTGAGAATCACTGATCTATTTTATATTCAGGACTGAGAGCTATCAACTTTAGGGCAGGGATTTGCAACCCTAAGACATATTAGAATCACCTGGAGAAATTATAAGACATGCTGCTATCTGGGGCCCATCCCAAATTAACTTAATTAGAATCTCTGGAGGTGCAGCTGCTATGAAAAACAGTCTGAGGTCCTCAAAACAAATAAAAAATAGAGCTAACATATTATTCAGCAATTCCACTTTTCAGTATTTATAAAAAAGAATTGAATCAGGCTCTTGAAGTGATTATCTGCACTTCTATTTTCATTGCAACATTATCCACAATCGCTAAAGCGTGGAAGCAACCCAAGTGTTGACAGATGAATAGACTTTAAAAATTTACACACACACACAGGTATACTATTCAAGCTTTAAAAAAGAAGAAAAAAAAAAAGGATATTCTGGGCTGGTCGCAGTGGCTCACGCCTGTAATCCCAGCACTTTGGGAGGCCGAGGCAGGCGGATCACTAGGTCAGGAGATGGAGACCATCCTGGCTAACACAGTGAAACCCTGTCTCTACTAAAAATACAAAAAAGTTAGCCGGGCGTGGAGGCGGGCGCCTGTAGTCCCAGCTACTCGGGAGGCTGAGGCAGGAGAATGGTGTGAACCTGGGAGGCGGAGCTTGCAGTGAGCCGAGATAGGGCCACTGCACTCCAGCCTGGGCGACAGAGTGAGACTCTCTCTAAAAAAAAAAAAAAAATTCTGCCATATATGACAAGGATGCAAACATACTTGAACCTGGGGGACATTATGCTAAGTTAAATAACCCAGTCACAAGAGAACAAATACTGTGTGCTTCTAAAATAGACTCAGAAGAGACAGCGGAATGGTGGTTGCCAGGGGCTTGGGGTTGGGTAAATAGAGAGTTGTTCAATAGTTACAAAGTTTCAGTTACGCAAGATGAATAAGTTCTAGAGATCTGCTATACAATATTGTACCTATAGTTAATACTGTATTATGCACTTAAAAAAATTTAAGAGGGTAGATCTCATGTTGAGTATTCTCACCACCAAAAGGGGGTGGGGGAGGCAAGATTTGTTTACTGCATTGACTGTTTTTGTGATGCTGGTTTCACAGGAGTATGCACATGTCCAAACTCATCAAATTGTGTACAATAAATATGTGCAGATTTTTTGTACTTCAATTATATGTCAATTAAATAAACAGCTCCCCAGGTGATTTTAACATGCAGCTAGAGTCAAGAAACATTGCTCTAATGACCATAAGATGGTTTAGTTAAGGTCCTTAAAAACCCTAATCTTTAAGGCATCTGGGCATGCCTTAGATGTGTAGAGTGATGCAGTGTAAACGAGTGATATGTATAGCTTAACTCCATCACCAAAATTACCGTTACTATGGATGTGGCTGGATGTTTTTGTTTTGTTTTGTTTTTGTTTTTGTTTTTTTGATACGGAGTTTCACACTTGTTGCCCAGGCAGGAGTGCAATGGCGCGATCTCGGCTGACCGCAAACTCTGCCTCCCGGATTCAAGTGATTCTTCTGCCTCAGTCTCCCGAGTAGCTGGGATTACAGGCATGCGCCACCGCGCCTGGCTAATTTTGTATTTTTAGTAAAGACGGGGTTTCTCCATGTGGGCCAGGCTGGTCTCCAACTCCCGACCTCAGGTGATCTGCCGGCCTCGGCCTCTCAAAGTGTTGGAATTACAGGCGCGAGCCGCCGCTTCTGGCTGGCTGGATGTTTTAAGTGTTAATCAGAGTCCATATTCCTTAAGGAAACTACTGATTATCATTTGATTTTTTAATGTACCACGTCTAGAGCTTAAAAAACACTTTGATCATATTACATGGGAGCAAATCTGGTCCTTTTCAAATAACAAAAAGTTCACTTCAGATTAATAAATTGGCTTTTGAATTTGTTTTTTTATCCATCACAGGAACTTAGTTAATATAAATGTGGCCAGAGATGGGGCTAAAAGGCCTTAATTCTCTAGTGATAGCATTCCTATATGATCCTATATGTTTAATATTTTGTTCTCTACACCTACCATGTGGTATTTCATGATTATTAAGAAACAAAATGTATTCAAGTCATGCAGTTTTCTTTTAATTTATGCTTCATAAATGGTGATAGTTACTATTTTCATCATTTCCTTTCTGCAAAAAGTAACTTTCATTGTAGATCTTCTCCCCAGTTCAAGTGCTTTTAATTCAGTATTATAAATTCTCCAGGACCCACCCTGAAGCACTATGCCCAGACTTGGATTTCACAGGCAATGCCCTTCACTCTGAGCCTTTCCATCTGCTTTTCTCCCACTCACTTGGCTTCCAACATCCTTATTTTATTTCCCACCTTTCACCTATAGAGCAGTGAACTGATTATGAATACCTACATCTATTGATTAATCAAAAGACAGAGGAGGTTGTTATATAGCTTTCCTCATTTTAAATATATTAAGTATATTTTAAAGGTTCCCTTTTAAACTCAATTAAGTTTCCTTTTCAGTGTAGTTTTAAAAAGTAAAAACCCATAGGAAACTTTTGACAAGAAACACTTTCAAGGCAGGTTGACGTCAGCATTTGTTAAAATTTCTCCAGATGATTCTAATGTGTCACTAGGGTTGCAAACTCCTATTCTAGAGTCCATAATTCATTACCCTGGCTATACATTAGAATTACTTTAGATACCTTTAACTATACTTCTTGAATCCCACTCTTAAAGATCCTGATTTAAGCTCTGGAGGTGATTTGAATGTGCAGCCAGGGTGGACAGTTGCTGCTCTAAACCAGTGATTCTCATAGTCCCCATCAGAAACACAAGGAGAGCTCATTAAAACTGAAGGCACTGCGGGAGAAGATAGCTGGTTGTAGACTTCATGTCTACCAAGCAACAGAAATAGAAACTGGATGCTACTCGTTTTATGCCTTATAGTTTCTGATTCTAGTCCCCAATATGTAATGAAACAATACAGTATGCAGTAGTCTCATATATTGGGACATCTGCAAAATGGAGACAGAACTTGTAAAATATGTCGAAAAATTTTTTGGTTTCCAGCAAAACACCACACGAGTCTGTAATTTGCTTTCTGAGTATTATCTGATCTGATTCTATGGAAGGTATTTTGCAACTGTAAATTGTAGACAGCTGATAGCAATGCAAAATGATTGTAGACGCAAATTCTGTCTGTCTGGAACAAGTTCTATTGACTTTCCTTCTCCTCTGCCAACCAACAGAAATAGAAACTGGATGCTACTTGTTTTATGCCTTATAGCTTCTGATTCTAGTCCCCAATATGTAATGAAATAACACAGTATGCAGTAGTCTCATATATTGGGACATCTGCAAAATGGAGACAGAACTTGTAAAATATGTCAAAAAAATTTTTGGCTTTCAGCAAAACACCACACGAGTCTGTAACTTGCTTTCTGAGTATTATCTGATCTGATTCTATGGAAGGTATTTTGCAATTGTAAATTGTAGACAGCTGATAGCAAGGCAAAATGATTGTGTGTAGACATGCAAATTCTGTCTGTCTGGAACAAGTTCTATTGACTTTCCTTCTCCACTACAAAACAGGCTTGCTTTGCCTCCTTTTGTGCATTCAGAGCTGTTTTCCACCTTTTCTAAAATTATTTTAACTCATTTAGATTTTTTATATTTTTAATACTGCAAATAATAAAGGACTGGCCATAGACATTTTTTCAAAGAATCTTTTGAGCTCAAAGGAACAAAAATTTCAAGGGAATTTTTAATTGTACCAGTTTGATAGTGTTTAATAAAAAATAATATTTTACATATTATGTGCCTATCCAGGTACAATGCAAAAATTATAAACTAAATTTTTCCCAGAATCATTTCATCCTAAATATAAACGTAGCAAAGATCTCCTGGTATACTGTATAGTCACATATTACTTACAAGGACTCAAAAACATTTTTGAGACTAAATATCAGTCTGAACCGCTAGGTGGCAAAGTAACATTTGTTTTGTCAAATTTTTAAAAAGACTTGAAACCTTCCTTCAATGTTATTTGTCATTGAAATACGACGTTCACTGGATTCTGATTCAGTAACATTTTCTAAATATGCTCTTATTCAAATGAAACTATGTGGCTAGATTTCTCAAGGAAAACCTATCTTCATAATACATTTTTAAAAAGAACACAAAAAGTTGTGTTGGATTGAAGCGTCTATTCCGAAATCAAAGCTAAACTTGAATTTAACAGTTTTATATCTGATGTAACAAAATCTTCAAGTATTAATGGACCTTACATATCCCCTGGACTAAAAGTTCACCTTTAGGCTGAAATGACCTTTAAGATTTTCCTGATCATTAATTATTTGTGCTCTTATTAAATATTTTCATTTAGAGAAAATATGCTCTCTCACAAGGCATATCTATTATTCTTTCTTTAACATTATACCTTAGGGTTTTCCTTTTTAAAAAAATTGTTTATTTTATTTCAGTTCTGGAAAATGTGTGAAGATCCCATCACTAACCTACAAGAAAGCAAAGAATAAGGCAATATAAATAAAACCAAATATAAGAATAATAACACTAAGTGTAAATGAATTTAACTCCCTAAAGACCAAATTCATGGGTTGGGTGATTTTTCTAATCCAACTACAGGCTTTGTATTTTATTTTATCTTTAATAAAGTGACACAGGAATGTAGGTGAATAGGAAAGTTATTTCAGAAAAAGATGGAACAAAAAGACAATATAAAAATAAAAATACAGGCTGGGTGTGGTGGCTCACGCTTGTAAACCCAGCACTTTGGGAGGCTGAGGCAGGTGGATCACCTGAGGTCAGGAGTTTGAGACCAGCCTGGTCAACGTGGTGAAACTCTGTCTCTACTAAAAATACAAAAAATTAACCGGGCATGGTGGCAAGTGCCTGTAATTCCAGTTACTCAGGACGCAGCGGCAGGAGAATCACTTGAACCTGGGAGGCGGAGGTTGCAGTGCACTGAGCTCGCACCATCGCACTCCAGCCTGGGCAACAGAGTGAGACTCTTGTCTCAAAAAATAAATACATAAAAATAAAAATACAATTCTTAATGTACATATTAACATGCTAAAAGACAAAGTAGGCTACATTGCAGTTATAAATAAATAGTGTAATTTTCAAAAAAGAAATCACACTCATAAACCTTTCCATGGTTAAAATTTTAGATCAAAATATTTCTAACAAAGAAAGACAGAACTTCTGGTAATGACAGCATGAAGAGGTCAGGTGGTCTCTCCCACAGAGAACAATGACAAGCACCAGACAAAAATATTAAAAGCAACTCTCTGGAGGCACTGAAAATGATCAGAGATAGGCAAAATCTTGAGAAGAATGTACTCATGGAAGGATACTATTTCCTTGGGTAAAAGCTCTGAGTTCGTAATTTTCCTTCTGGAACATTCCTCAAACCCACCCTTTCCTTCAAGTCAGGAAGTAGAAATCAGCAGCCTGAACAGCTCAAGATGGCAGGTGATGGAATTCAGAGGAAGAGAGCAACTAGAAATTTAACAGAGAAATTCTGAAAGTGAGACAAAATCTGTCTATAAACTCTATCCAAGTCTCCAGCTGACCACTAAACTATGTGTGCAGAGGGAAGATCCCATAAGCCTGATGAAAATGTAGGCAGAAACTAGAGGTGGGTGTACTCCTGAAAGACATAACTGCTCCTAGTGGGATTTGAGGGCTTGCTACACCTCTGACCCACAGTCTTCCCCAACCTGCACACAGCTTAGGAAGCAGAAAGCAGAAACCTTTCAAGTTTGAGGTGTGAAAGAGCAGAAATTGGAACTGGCAGAGCAACTAGTTGTTAAAGGACGAGAGAGATAGATTTTGCTGTTTACAAAAAAAAAGCCAAAGTTCTCACAATAACAAGAGATTCCAGAATCACTGCAAAGTCTTATCTTAAAGGTCAATTTATTAAAGCAAAAATGATGAGACATGCAAACACACAGGAAAATATAACTCATTTTTAGAAAAAAAAATAGCAGTTTCTGAAAGGTTCCAGATGTTGAATTTGACAAAGACTTCAAAGAATCTATTATAAATATGTTCAAATAATTAAATGAAAATGTCACTTTAATGAATAAACTAATAAGGAATTTTAACAGAGAAATAGAAGATATATGTAACTGAAATGAGAAATTAGATGTGAACAATAACAGATCTGACATAGCAGAAGAAAGAATCTGTAAATTTGAAGATAACTCATTGAAATATCCATTCTGAAGAACTAAGAGAAAAAAGACGGAATCAAAGTAAACAAAGTATCAAAGATCTGTGGGGTGATATCAAACAGTCCAACATTTATAGAATTTGAATCCTAGAAACAGAGGAGAAAGAGTAAAATGTAAAACAACTTTTTGAATACAAAATAATTTAAATATCTTAAATTCTGTGGAAAGCATGTAGTTCCAAAAACCTCAACAAACCAAAATTAGTATAAATTTAAAGAAATCCACACCTAAACACACAGATGAAAGCCAAAGCTAAAGAGAAAATTCTAAAAATAACAAGTGTTTTTAACAACATTATTTATCATAGCAAAAAACTAGAAGCAATCTACATGCTCATCATCTGTGACTGGATAAATAATGACATACTTACATAGTAGAACATCATTCAAAAACCAAAAAGGAATAAATTGCTGGGTGCAGTGACTCATGCCTGTAATCCCAGCAGTTTGGGAGGCCAAGGCAGGCAGATCACTTGAGGTCAGGAGTTCGAGACCAGCCTGACTAACATGGTGAAACCCCGTCTCTACTAAAAATACAAAAATTAGCCAGGTGTGGTGGCGCATGCCTGTAATTCCAGCTACTCGGGAGGCTGAGGCAGAGAATCGCTTGAACCTGGGAGAAGGAGGTCGTGGTGAGCCAAGATCATGCTACTGCACTCCTGCCTGGGCAATAAGAGCAAAACTCTGTCTCAAAAAAAAAAGGGGGGGTAATACATTACTGGCACCATAACTTGGATGAAATCTCAAGAATACTACACTAACTAAAACAAAGTACACACAGATGATTATATACTGAGTCATCACCTTTACAAAATATTCTAGAAAAGGAAAACAACCCAAAAAGCAAATCAGTGATTGACTGCAAATTGGGATGGAGGAAAGGATTGACTACAAAAAAATAAGAGAGAAATTTGGGAGTAATTATGGTATTCCATACTTTGATTTTGCACATAGTTACAATATTGTATTCATTTACCAAAACTCAATAAAAAAAATTTAAATGGCTGAATTTTATTGTCCATAAACTATACCTCAACATAATTATAAATAAAAATAACTACAGGTAATGGACACCCCCACATACATACCATGAAAGTGGAAGATCTTGAACTTAGTAGACATTAACAGGTCAAGACAGCAAAAGTAAGCAAAAATATGAAGTGAGATGTTTTAGACCATTCTTGCACTGCCATAGAAATACCTGAGACTGGGTAATTAAAGAGGCTTATTTGGCTTACGGTTCCGTATCTGCTTCTGGGAAGGCCGCAGGAAGCTTACAATCATGTGGAAGGCAAAGGAGGACCAGGCACATCACATAGTGAGAATATAAGCAAGAGAGAAAGTGGAGGAAGAGATGCCACACACTTTTAAATGACAAGATCTCATGTGAACTCAGAGCAAGAGCTCACTTTTCATCAAGGGGATGGCATAAGCCTTCCCAAAAATTCCTCAAAGGCTTAACTCACTCTAGCATTAACTCAAAAGTCCAAAGTTCAAAGTCTTATCTGAGACAAGGAGAGTCCCTTCCACCTATGAGCCTGTAAAATCAAAAACATTAGTTACTTCCAAGATACAATGGGAGGATAGGCATTGGGTAAACACTGCCATTCCAAATGGGAGACATTAGTCAAAAGAAAAGGGCTACAGGTCCTACGCAAGTCTGCAACCCAGCAAGGCAGTCATTAACTCTTACAGCTTCAAACTCTTAATATCATTTGATTTCATTTCCCATATTTAGGGCACACTGCTGCAAGGGGTAGGCTTCCAAGAACTTGGGGAGCTCAGCCCCCGTGGCTTTGCAGGATTCAGCCCCCAGGGCTGCTTTCAGAAGTTGGAGTTGAATGCCCGTAGCTTTTCCAGGTGCAGGGTACAAGCTGCCGGTGAATCTACCATTTCGGGATCTGGAGGACGGAGGACCCCTTTTCACAGCTCCACTAGGCAGTGATCCGTGGGGGACTCTGTGTCGGGAATCCAACACCACATTTCTCCTTGATACTGCCCTAGTAGAGATTCTGTATGAGGGCTTTGCCCCTGCAGCAGGTTTCTGCTTGTGCACCCAAACTTTTCCATACATCCTCTGAAATCCAGGTGGAGGCTCCTAAGCCTCAACTCTGTGCACCTGCAGGCTTAACACCAAGTGGAAGCCACCAAGGCTTACAGCTCGTACTCTCTGGTGCTGAGGCTCAATCTGCACATGGACCCTTTGAACCAAGGCTGGAGCCAGAGTGGCCAGGATACAGGAAGCAGTGTCCTGAGGCTGCTAAGCGTAGTGGGGTCCTGGATCTGGCTGAGGCAGAAGAATCGCTTGAACCCAGGAGGCAAGGGTTGCAATGAGCCAAGATCATACCACTGCACTTCAGCCTGGGTGACAGAGCAAGAGTCCGTCTAAAATAAATAAATAAATAAATAAATAAAAAGAAACATAGGATGAATTTTCTCTTACATTGGGAGACTTAGGCTCTTTCATTTTGTTTCATAAGGGCATAGGTTGAATCTATGTGTAAATACTAGAGCAAAATCAGGTTAAAGAGATGTGGGAGCCCAACCAAAAGCTAGTGGCTACACTGGCAGCTTAATGCCCTCTCTAATCTGAACCAGGATTGAATTAGAGCATACATAAAGCAGGACATGTATATGGATTTCATGTGCTTCCCACCAGTCTGCTGGAAGAGAGCCTTTGTTGTTTACTTTAGCACTAGATGTTTTGTCTCAGAGCCAGTGATCCACAGCCTCTAATTTCATAATCCAGAGATCATTTTCAAACACTGACCTGGTCAAGGAGACATCTTCTAAGTCTAAGACATTGAATTCTGTAGGAAAATAAAACAGTAAATATACAATTAGGAAATAAGTATGCCACCTAGTCTTCATGTATGTGTGTATTTGATTTCCTGATTTTTACTAGAATTCTATTTAAAGATTTTAAATATATGTACCAAGTTGATGAGATATGCCTAAAGTTGTGCTTAATGAAATTCAAGGCATATTTTAAAGCCTTAAGAAATATTTGTTATTGAGCCACATTTTGATAAACATCTGTTCTCCGTTCAGTCCAGCACTTGATTCTCTTTTTCTCTCCCCTTACCTCTTACCCACATCTCTCCTTCTCTCTCTCTTTCCTTTTCTCTCCTCCTGTAGCCTCTGGTTTGGAAAAATACCTGAGTGGTGTACTTGTCACAGAATTATAAAATATTATTTATGTATATATATTTTGAAAATTAAACCAATTATCAGGATTCTACCTCTCATCTTCTAAAACTTATGATACTTAATATGATAATATGAATAATATTCATTAATTCTACAGGTAAAACATTATCTGAAGATGGATAAGAGATATTTTCTAAGGGCAAATTCAGTAAGTCTGCGTGTTATTATAAGTCAAAAATAGCAGGAATTATTATAACAAAAACTTGAAAAGCAGAACTTGGACATATAAATCAGATAATCTTGTCCCAGAAATGGAAAAGCCTGTAGAGACTGCAAACTGTGTTCTATTTCTGAAAGAACTTAAAACAAATATTATACATTCCATCATTGAAGAATCATCCTCATCATGATACTGACAATTGACTTTATATACTTATGAAAAAGCAGTTGGATATTCTGAATTTTCCATATGCAACTGTGATATCAACATACTTCCAGTTTTCAATTCTTGTTTTGTTGTTGTCTTTTCATGTTGTTATTGTTGCTGTTCTGATACTAGGGTAGACATAGCAATTTTAATAACTGTCTTTACCATTGTCCTTTCCAAACAAAACTGTGTCATCTACAGCTCTGACTGATGTAGACCAAGTGACACTTCTCCCAGGCCACAGATAGCTGTGACAGAATCCTATGGCATTTTCTCAGATAGCTGGGGCATTTGTAGGGAATATTCTGTGAAAGAGAATTCACAGAAATTTGAATTGGAAACATACAGAAAAAAATAAGGTCATTATTAGTGAAAACTAAAGACGAAATAAAGCCACGAGAACGATTCAGGGTCATGAGGGTCATGCTAAATTGAGTTTATAAGGAGAAAGAAACTCTTAAGCACAATAGGAAATTGAGAATATGAATAAACAAGAGCTGCAAGGTAGAACAACAGAGAAGGGCTGTATTTTAGCATTCCTGTAAGACAGCATACTTTAGATTTATGAAAATCTTTAATGTTCAGCCATAAATTCCTATAAGAAGGAATTGTGAGGAGACTTATACATCAGATACTTCTAGATGGCCTATAGGCCATAAACATTTTCCCAAGGTGCTTTGGATATTTGGCATCAGTTCAATCATCATGACCATTTTCAACTATTTCCCCTAACATGATTGCATGTTTAGGTAGTATATTACGTTTATTAAGATAAGACAGCATTTTTAAATATGATTGCTATTTTATAAATGTCATTTGCAACCTCCATCACTGCACTCATTAATTCATTAAACAAATATTTATTAAGCTCTTATTGTATGCCAACACATTGTTATCTGTGATCATCTGAGGTAAAAACTGAAGGGATCCACAGGAGGACACTAAATTACAGAAAACTTGTCAAACAACGAATGAATCATACTTAACAGCGAAAAGTTGAAATCTTTTCCTCTAAGATCTGGAACAAGACAAGGATGCCCACTTTCATCACTTCTATCCAACATAGTACTGGAAATCCTAGCCAGAGCAATTCGACAAGAGAAGACTGTAAATGGCATCCAAATTGGAAATGAAGAAGTTAAATTGCCCCTGTTTGCATATGACATCATCTTACATATTTTTTAAAACCCCTGAAACTCCACCCAAAAAAAGCCTGTTAGAACTAATAATCTAATCCAGTACATTTGCAGGATACAAAATCAACATACAAAAATCAGTAGCATTTCTATACACTAATAGCAAACTATCTGAAAAAGAAATCAAGAAAACAATTCCATTTACAATAGCTACAAAAAAAAAAAAAATACTGAGGAATAAATTTAACCAAGCAGATGAAAGATCTCTACACTGAAAACTACAAACATTGATGAAATAAATTGAAGACACAAATAAATAGAAAGATATTACATGCCCATGAATTGGAATAATTAATATTGTTAGACTTTTCCTACTACCCAAAGCAATCTACAGATTCAATGCAATACCTATCAAAATACCAGTGGCATTCTTCACAGAAATAGAAAAAAAAATTAAAATGTGTGGAACCACAAAAGACTTCAATAGCCAGAGAAGTCTTAAGAAAAAAGAAAAAACTGGAAGTGTCACACTATCTATCTGACTTTAACTAAAAAGCTGTAGTAACCAAAACAGCATGGCATTGGCATAAAAGCAGAGACATAAAGCAATGAAACAGACTAGAGAACACAAAAATAAATTCAGACACTTACAGACAAGTGATTTTTGACAAAAATGTCAAAAACACACAATGGAGAAAGGACAGTCCCTTCAATTAAGGGTGCTGGGAAAATTGGATATCCACATACAGAAAAACAAAACTAGACCATTATCTCTCACCATAATCAGAAATCAACTCAAAATGGATTAAATACCTTAATGTAAGACCTGAAACAATAAAAGTGCTAGAAGAAAGCATATGGGAAGCGCTTTGTGACGTTGGTCTGGGTGAAAATTTTTCGGATAAGATCCCAAAAGCACCAGCAACAAAACCAAACGTAGACACATAGAATTATATCAAACTAAAAATCTTCTGTACGGCAAAGGAAACAATCAACAGAGTGAAAAGACAATCTACAGAATGGGAGACAATATTTGCAGACTATACATCAGACAAAGGTCAATATCAAGAATATATAAGAAGCTCAAACAACTCAACGGTTAAAAAAAAAAAATGCAATTTTCAATGAGCAAAAAACCTGAGTAGGTATTTCTCAAAAGAAGATATACAAATGGCCAACAGGCATATGGAAAAAAAAAATGCTCAACACAACAACGAGATATCACCCCACTCTAATTAGAATGGCTATTATCAAAAAGACAAAAAAATAATAATAATAACAATTGCTGGCACAGATGTAAAGAAAGAGGAAGGAACTCTTATACACTGTTGATGGGAATGTAAATTAGTACAGCCATTATGGAAATCAGTATGGAGTTTTCACACACACAAAATCCGGCAATCCCACTAATAAGTATTTATCCAAAGAAAATGAAATCAATATGTCAAAATGATGTCTGCACCCCCATGTTTATTGCAACACTATTCACAAAGAGCCCAGCTATGGAATCAACCTAAGTGCCTATCAATGGATGGATTTTTTTTAAGTGCTATATATACACAATGGAATACTATTCAGCCATCCTGTCATTTGCAACAGCATGGATGAATCTGAAGGATATTATGTGTATCAGTCTGTTATCACATTGCTAAAGAAATACCTGAAACCAGATAATTTATAAAGAAAAGAGGCTTAATTGGCTTACGGTTCTGCAAACTGTAGAAGAAATAGCTGGGGAGGCCTAAACACACTTTCAATCACGGTGGAAGGGGAAGGAGAAGTAGGTACGTGTTAGATGGTGGCAGGAGAGAGAGAGCAAAGGGGGAGGTGCTACACATTTTTAAACACAGACTCCTGAGAACTCACTCAGTATAATGAGAACAGCCAGGGGAATATCTGCCCCTATGCCCCTCTCCCAACACTGGGGATTACAATTCCACATGAGATTTGCATGGGGACACAAATCCAAACCATATCATTAAGTGAAGTAAGCCAGGAACAGAAAGATAAATTCCTCATGATCTCACTTACATGTATAAACTAAAGGAGTTGATCTCATTGTCATACACAGTAGAATAGTGGTTACCACAGAGGCTAAGGGGAAGGAGGTTGGGGAGGAGATGAGGAGAGATTGGTCAATGGATACAAAGTTTACAGTAAAATAGGAGAAATAAATGTTGGTGTTCACAACAGAGAGACACTGGTTAGCAATACTGTATTGTATATTTCAAAATAGCTAGAAGAGAGGATTTTGAATGTTCTCATAGAGAAGAAATGATAAATGCATGAGGTGATGAATATGCTAAGTACTCTGATTTGATTTTTATATGGTGTATATATGTATTAAAACATTGCACTGTATCCCATAAAAATGTACAATTATGTCTCAACTGAAAACAAAATTAAAAAAAAAAACCTGGTGCAGTGACTCACACCTACAATCACAACAATTTGGAAGGCTAGAGAGGACGGATTTCTTGAGCCCAGGAGTTTGAGACCAGCCTGGGCAACATGGTAAAACCCCATCTCTACCAAAAATACAAAAGTTTGCTGGGTTTGGTGGTGTCTGCCTGTAGTCCCAGCTACTAGAGGGGCTGAGGTGGAAGGATTCTTTGAGCCCAGGAGGCAAG
>NW_012103065.1:1006636-1065974 GCF_000951045.1 Mandrillus leucophaeus
TACTAAAAACACAAAAATTAGCCAGACATGGTGGTGCGTGCCTGTAATCCCAGTCACTAGAAGGCTGAGGCAGGAGAATCGCTTGAACCCAGGAGGCGGAGGTTGCAGTGAGCCAAGATCATGCCACTGCCTTCCAGCCTGGGCAACAGAGTGACAGTGAGACTCCGTCTCAAAAAATAAATAAATAAATAAACAAACAAATAAATAAATAAAATAAAGTACATTTCTCTTCCTAAAGGAATGAAATGAAATTTCCTAAAAATTAGATGTAGTGTGTATGGATTATGTGATCTACGTAAAATCAAATTTACCTACTTAAATATCTTCAATAATTCCCATGATAGAAGAAAAAGGAACATCCTATAAAAGGAGCATTAATAAAATGGAATATCAAAATGTCATGCAGAGGAAGGTCAGTTAGTGATACAGAAAATGTTAATGATATATTATAAAAAGAGGATTTACAAAGAGTATGTAGTTTGCTTTTCCCTTATGATCCTGCCCAAGAGCTGTTGGTGAGTCTGAGCTATGTAGATTTTGGAAAGGGGAGGGGTTGCACCCTCCTAGTGCATACACCCCAGTGGGGTTTATATGGCATATGTTCAGAAGGTGAATAGACTCGCATGGAGTGTCATAACCCTTACAGAGTGAGGAGGACATCTATGCTGGGAGGTGGCCTGATATTGGATGTGGAAACCCAAGCAGAGTGAGGAGGGCTTTTGCACAGAAATTTTGTCTGGTTCAGGGTGTCAGAGCCTGAGAGGGACCAGGCAGGTGTCCGTGCAGATATCTGCCTGGTAAAAAGTATCATATCTCTTGTAGAAAAAGAAAGTTATCTGTGTAAGAAAAAATGGTGACAATAGCAGGACATTAGTTACATACAAGGATATTGATAAAATTAGTAAATACATTAAGTATAATGAGAGCTAGGTTTCTCACTGTCAATGAAAAGAGGTACCAATAGGAAAAGAGAGAAAGCTAGAATTAATCCAGTAGTGTTAGATAGGAGTTGGAGATATCAGTGTTATCTCATGCTCTAGATCTACAGATAGGTAAGTAGATTAAAAAATAGATGTATATGTGTACGTGTGTGTGTGTGTGTGTGTGTGTATGTATACATATTATCTTAGCTTGGGCTGCTATAACAAAATACTATAGACTGGATGGCTTAAACAAGAAAAACGTATTTCCCACACATCTACGTGCTGGTCCAAGATTAAGTTGCCTGACAATTAAGTTCCCGGTGAGGGCTCTCTTCCTTATTTGCAGACAGCTTCCTTCTTGTCATGTCATCACAGGACCTTTCAATGGTATATTGACAGGGGGAGAGAGATTTTTCTCTCTTCCTCTTCATGTAAGGCCCCCAGTCCTATCAGATTAGGATCCCACAATTATGACATCAGTTAATTAATGACCTCTTTAAAAAGGCCTGTTTCCAAATGTAAGCACATTGGGAGTTAGGGCTTCAACGTATGAATGGGGGGAGTGACACAATTCAGTTTATAACATATATACATACATTTTGTACATGTGTGCAAATGTACAACCAGCACCCAGATCTTGACTTCTAATACTATTTTCTACTAAAAAGAACCAGAACTCCTAGTAAAAAAAAAAAATTGCTGACTTTAAGTCTGGAGAGAAAAACAATACAAGATGAGCCTGAAATATATTTGTGTGAGAAAGTCAAGAAATGCTCAACAAAAGAGAACATCTCCAAAGGATATAGAAGCCAGATTGAAAGGGCTCCCAGTGGCCATTTCTGGGATAATTTCATCCTTAAAATAAATTATCATATAAATTTATTATAATCTATTGAATAAAATAGGAATCTATGAGTCCGTAATAATTAATTAAATAATTATATAGAGCAGAATCTTCATAAGGAACAGTATACTTATATCATTCACAATGAAGACTTTCTCTTCCCTTGGGTTTATCCTTTCTCGGTTCTGCTGCTGCCCTCAACCCCTTCCTGTTGATATTCCCTGGCCTCTGGTCTCAGCCCTGAGCACTTCTCACACTAAAGAGTCAATGAACAACCAACCTTGAAACTTAGGAGTTCTCCTTGATTCTCCCTTCGCCTAAATCCCTGCATCCAAAAAGTAAACACATCTTATGTTCTTAAACCATTCCTCAAAACTATATTTTAGTTGCCAAGTTTGTGTTATGCATTTTTTACCTCAAAACTTTTCCATCTATTCCAGCCTACCTACTTCTGCAATAATACAAGCCTAAATTACTGCCTCCTTTCCAGCCTCCCTGCCTCTGGTTTATTCATTCTGCCATCCATTCATCAAGTTTATATTTAACTTCTATTATGCATTAGGACAAGACAGCCAGTTCTCTCCCTCATGTAATTTATAGCCTACTGGTGACTAATGAACTAATTTGATAAGTAATTATAAAATTAACCTTGTAAGTATAATTGTGACACTGATGCAAAGGAGAACTACAGGAGTTATGAGAAGATATAACCAAGAAAAAATTCTAATCTGGAGGATGAAAAAAATCATCATCAAGAAAGTTGTATTTGGGCACAGTGGCTCACTCCTGTAATCCCAACACTTTGGGAGGCTGAGGCAAGCAGATCACCTGAGGTCGGGAGTTGGAGACCAGCCTGACCAACGTGGAGAAACACTATCTCTACCAAAAATACAAAATTAGCTGGGCTTGGTGGTGCATGCCTGTAATCCCAGCTACTCGAGAGGCTGAGGCAGGAGAATCACTTGAACCCAGGAGGCGGAGTTTGCAGTGAGCACAGATAGAGCCATTGCACTCCAGCCTGGGCAACAAGAGCAAAACTCCGTCTCAAAAAAAGAAAAAAAAAAGAAAAAAGAAAGAAAGTTGTATTTTAGCTGTGGTCTGAAAACAATAACGGTTTTTAATGGTGGGATGGTTGGGATAGAAAATTCCAAATAATATACACTGCATGTGCAAAATCCTCAAAGCAAAAAGAAGCAAGGTACATTCTAGAAACCAAAATAAGCCAGCCTAGTTAAAGAACAATGAGGGAGGGAGAGAGAAGAGGTGGATTTGAGAGATAGCTGGGAGGTAAAATTGACACGAGTTTGGATGCACTGGATCCGGTGTTATCTGGGAGAGAGAGGTATCAAGGATGACTCTTGAATTGCTGATTTTAGCAACTAGTTAGATGATTATGCTATTTGCTTTGAAAAAGAACTGGAGTGATTCCAGGCTTGCAATGGAGGAGGAGGAGAAAGAACATGTTTATTTTCAATTTCAGGTATAAAAACTTTTATCTGCCTATGGAACCACTTAGAGGAGACAAATGGAGCTTGGAGAAGACATGTGACAGACGTGTAAATTTGAGGGCAGCTATTGAAGATAAGAATTTTCAGAGACAGAAGAGACAAAGAAGCTAAAGGAAGGAAGCCTTTCTAAATGCAGGAAGTGATTAAGTCTCAATGTCTGCTGACACATCAGAGAGAATAACTAAAATTCATCTATTGGAATTAACCATATGAAGGTCAAATTACTTCAAACTCTTAAACATACCAGTCAGTGGGAGGGCTGGTAGTGGGGGATGCAGCCCTCTCATGCGACATTCCTTATTGACTCACCTCCACCACAGGGCACTTATTCACATTATTTCTCACTGCCCCACCTACCCATGTTCCCTCAGAAATATTACCTTTACTCAAGCCTCGATTCAAATTTCTCCCCTCAAGAACATTTTTGCCTTGTGTTTCTATTTACAGTGCCCATCACTTTTAATGTTCGTTGTGATTTTTATGTATGTGTTATCTCTCCCTATAAAAAATATTAGCTCTTTGAGGGCCAGGATCATATTTCTTTCATCATTGCTTCCACAGTGACTGGCACATGGGATATAAATATGAGTTCAGTTGTACTTTTTAAATTTTCTATTACTCATGAGTTGCTTTTCAATGAATTTCTCATTATCCTGTTTCTCTTTTCATGTGCATTTCTGAAAGAGGCTGACAAGATGTTTCCCAGTGAGCTTTGCCAGGTGTCGGCACATTCGTGAAGTCACCATGGATACAAGTTCTGTTCCTCAATTTTGTAAGTCAAAAATCTTAATTTCACCAGTTAATCTAGTGGTATCCAGATTCTAGAAAGTATTCACAACAACTAAGTTTACAAAAATAAACATATATATATGGATATATGTATACACAGGTACACACACACACACACACATACACTACCCCCCACACACAAATCTGAAGATGGCATACTTTCATATGTTAAATATTCCAAATTAAAGAATATTTTGAATGTTTATGAAATGTGGAAACAATAATATACACATTAAAATATTTAGCTTTTTCATGATTTTCATATTTGACGTTTTGAAAAAGGAAAAGGCAATGATAGAGAATGCAGAATCCATAGATCCTGTGAGAGTCATGATAAAGTGGGAAGAACATAGTGCATCTGAAATGAAACAAACCAGGGTACCAATTTCAACTATGGTTCTTAAGCAATTTTTTTTTCCATAAACTAGGAATCACAAAGCCCACCAAATAGGATTATTATGAGAATTAACTGATTCAATTTATAAGAAGTTCCAAGGGCACTATATAATGTGAATAAAAGATAAATATTGAATCTCATTCTTTCACTTTTGTTAATATCAGTATATCATATTATATAGTTTTTTGTGGTCCTAATTCTCCACTTAGATGAGAAAATATTTACTTCCTACCCTCTTTACATTATTTCCCAGCTAAAGGTATTATTTTATTTATCAACAGTTTCTGGAATTGAAGTAACGGATTTCAGAAACTCTGGACTAACCGGAAAGCAAATATTATCTTCGTTCAAAATCAAATGTAAATACATGACCAACTGACCCTACCAGAACTCCAAGCCCAGATCACCAAAGCATACACATTAGAATGTGTAGAAGCTAATGTTGACTAGGAACACTGTGTACAAGTGAACATTCTAGATCCCTTCTATCTAGAGAAATAGATTTCTAGGAACATGTTAAAGATGTGTTAACACAAAATCTCTCAGGCCCTGAGCCTTGCTAACCTACTCTGATGGTTAATTTCATGTATCAACTTGACTAGGCCATGGAGTGCCTATACATTTGTTCTAACATTATTTCTGGATGTGTCTGTGAGGGTATTTCTGGATGAGATTAACATTTGGATCAGTAAACTGAGTAAAGGGGATTGACCTCCCCTTTACTATGTGGGCGGGCTTCATCCAGTCAATTGATGGACCACAGAGAACATAAAGGCTTGATTCTTTTGTCTGCCTGTGATGAGTTGGAACATCAGTTCTTTTCTGCCTCTGGACTCAAACTGAAACATCGGCTCTTCTGGAGCCTTGAGCCTGCCAGCCTTCAAATAAGAACTACACCATCAACTCTACTGGGTCTCTAGCTTGCCAACGGCAAATCTTGGGACTTGTCAGCCTTCATAATAGCAAGAGTCAATTCCATATATATATATATGGAATATATAGTATATATATGTGGAATATATAGGACATATATGGAATATAGGAGATATATAATCATAAACATATATATAGGAATTACATATATAACATATATATATATAGGCTGTCTTTCTCTGGAGAACTGACTAATATACATATCTTAGGAGAATGAAAGAGTTTGATGAGGGTCCTTCCAGTGGCATAGTTAATGATAAAACTCACTGTAGATTATTGTCAATATTTACTGTCTCAACCAGTGCCTCCAGATCTCTTCATTGATGTAGCATGCTAAAATCATACATTTACTAGAAATATTTAGCAATATTTACAAATCTTAGCCAGCCATTGAATGTTTTCCAAGGTACACAGGTAAAATTTCTGATAGCAACACCTATTGCTACTTTTTTCCCTCTCTGACATATCCAGTTGTAACATGATTTCTTTTTCATATTTGCAGCATTACAGTCAAAAGGAAATGTTTAATCCGTCTCAAAAGTCCTCATTAAAGACACTGTAGAAGCTAAAGCATGTGTTTTTGAAATGCAGTGATTTTTAAAATGTCTCCCCACGCACTCTGTCTGCACACATGGGCACACACACACTTGCACCATCCATAAAATGTTTAAATGAGAAAAGGAGCATATTTTACTACTAATCATATTTTATTGCAAATACTTTAAATTTTACTTAATGAGCTTTTGTCAAAATCTGTGCCACACTTTTTTTTCCTTAGTTACTGTGGAAAATTTTTTCTGTAGAAAAAAATGTAAGATGCTACCTATGGTTCATTTTTGCACAATCTTTTGGAATTTTAGTTAACAGATGAGCCACAGTATAAATTTTGTACTAAAATAGGGCTCCAAAGGCAATATGGATTTGAGAAAACTACTCAACATTTTTATATATGTTTCAGTTAATAATACAATCTTTATTACAAAATATAATTTCAAATATGATAAAAGACAAATTTATAAACATACTCTTTTTCTCTCCCTTATGTTTAAAGGAAAATAAACATCTTTTCTTGTCCTTGTTAACAGATAATTTTCACACAATGGTAAAATCATGATGCTCACACAGATATAAAAATAAACAGTTGTTCATTGTTATTTAACTCAATCAATTTTTAAAAACAGGCAGATATTATAACTGGTTCAAACAAGAAATCATGAACAGATGCATTTATAGATCAGGAATATTGAAGTAAATGTGCAGATGGGTGCAAAACTGTTTTTCCAGAAGGAGGGGAGGGAAAATTGCAGTAAATTAAACGTCTCTCCAGAAAGGAAAAATTTCTTATGTCTGTAGACAATAATTTTTTTGCATTATTATCAGTTATCTACATTTAACACAGTGGTAAAATAGCTTCCAAAGAATCAGAATCAGATAACATGAAGAAGTATTCTCTAGGGCCTAATAATCTGTAGTTTTCCACTGAAGCACAAATTTTTCTTTACATTCAGAACTGTAAACCGAGTCTGGGTATGGGGGTGTGTGCCTGCAGTCCCAGCTACTCTGTATGCTGAGGCGGGAAGATGGCTTGAGCTCAGGAGTTTGAGACCAGCCTGGGTAACATAATGAGACCCAATCTCTTAAAAGATAAAAGAAAGCAAACCCTAACCCTGTCTCTACAGCTGTCGAGGAGCAAAAATATTGGCATTTAAATGTATTTTCATTTTTTGGCCATGTACTAACCAAAAATTTCATCGAGCTTCACAGGGATAACTTAAAGCCTCACTCCTTCATCCCAGCCAGAGAAATATAGCTGTTAAAAGATCCAGATTAATTCTTTTAAAAGACCCCAACTGTTCAAAGTTTATGATGTTGGAGTCCGTGGAGCAGACAGGGGTAGCTGATGGAAGCTGGTTGGAGACAGAAAGAAGAGAGATGTTGGAAAGACAGAGAAAAAAGGGAGATGTTGATGCCCTCTATCACTTCTCTGCCCATCATTACCTAATCCTGTCTCTAAAAAATAAAAATAAACGTGGGCTTTGTTATTTAGCACAATCATATTTATACATGAATCTATTACTGTTATACCCAGTAATCCATTTTTTAAAATTGTGGTATTTTAAATTATACATAACATAATATTTACCGTTTCTACTCTTGTTAAGCATACAATTTAGTAGAATTAAGTGTATTAACATTGTTGGGTAACCATTACCCAATCATCCATTTTTTATTCCATACATTTCCAGGACATTTTCTAGGGGAAACTGAAATGAAGTAGTAAGAGGAAGAAAACTGTAATACATTTGACATAAAGAAAGCTTCTCCTTGTCTGCAGGTATTTTTCAAAACAGCAGTCTATCACTAATATATTGCTATTGGTGACATTTCATATGTTCATTAAAATTTGCCTGAAAAATTGGTTTGAAATTGTGAAAAACAATAACAGACCCGGGATCTGGGGCTTGTTTGCAAGTGTAAAAATCTATTTGTATAAGGCCACCTTTCAAAGCATCTCCAATATGTCTTTTTCCTACTAATATAAAAGGGTGGACCCATTGCTAGACAATAGTAATAAATAATTTTTTTTAAATCTAAGACTCCATAACAAAGAGAATATGTGTGAAGGTCTTTAGCTGTAATAGTGTTTCCTGATTACCTCAGTCCAGTCACGTTTAGAACCTGTCATTATGCCCGTGGTTTCCTGTCTATGGTTTTTCAACATGAATAAATCATTTTACTGATTCATTGGACCTTTTCTCAGCTTGATTCTCTGTTTCCTGATTGGAGCCCACTGCTCCTGAATCTACCTTTAATCAGAGTCATAGAATTCATTAAAAACAACAATAATAACAATAGCAAGCTCTAATGACATGCTAGACTTTTAATTCTCCCGATAACCCCATTGCAAACTTAGAGATGACATGACTGAGCCTTTGATTGGTTAAATAAGTGGCCCAGTCATAAAACTATTAAGTAGTTGAACTTTAATTGATAGGTAATTCATTCAGGCTTTTATTAAATGTTGGCAGGCAGTCACTGACTAGATGCTAGAGCACAGAGGTAAAAAGATAAGAACTCAGGCTTTACATGGCACAGTTGTGCTTAGAGTCAAATACGGTTAATCAGGTACTTGATGGATCTGAACTGGAAAAATTATGATTTGAGTTACTTATAAGCAGTTTTTACCCTTTTAGGAGAATAATTAAATATCTTTAAGGAAATTATTTACTTTTTTCTTAAAAGTGAACTTTTGATGATACCCTGTAGACAAGAACTGATAAAGCAACTCCCTATAAATTGTTGTTACAAGTCCTGATCATTGATAAGCTGGTTTAAAATCAGATGCTTTGAATCCACGTATAAATTCAAATTGCATGTGCTCCCAACATTGAGAAAATCTTTCGTACTAAAATTTGAATTTAGATCAATCTGTAACTGAAGATCATGATTTGTTCTTGAGATATCTATGTGTTTTTGCCCAAGAACTTCCCGAAAGGCTTTATTTGTCTAAATCAATAACAGGTTGGACACACAAAACTGACCTCTTCTGCTCATAACACAATGAAGTTTCCAACAAGGAATTGGACTAGATTTGGAGAAAAGCTACTCAGAGTAAGTGGTTTTTGTCCTAAGAATAGTATTATTAAAGGCTGAATAATCTGGGTTTTGGATGCTTAATGTGAGCTATTGTGTCTTGATTAGTTCTTAATGTTGAGAGCACACTTCCTGGAACAAAAAGGATAGACTTACACTCAGTCATCCAAGGCATTGGCCTCTGACTGGAAAATGTTTATTCCTTTCTTGGTCCAAGAGCAGTTGGGCCTAGATGGTAAGGTGTAGAAATGACTGCAGATTCACATGGGTGAAAACGAACCCTACATCTCTTGAAGCGTGCCAGCAACAGGTATGGACTTTGCAAATAGGGTTTGTCCCGCGGGCTCTAAAACTTCAGGAGGGGCTTCTCATTCTATCCCATACATTCAAGTATTCCCAGACCTTCAGTAAAACTTGGTTAAACTTTGGAACTTAATTTTAGTTGTACCATGGGGAATAAGGAGCATTGCTTCTTCCACAAGGTTAGAATGGGAATATCTGCAGAGGTACCATCAGATTTTGGGTGTTCCTGAGGGAAAATAATCATAGATTTGTACATGTTTCTTTCATTTGCATATTTCATGACAATAATTTATTTAGGTTTCTTTCATTTGCTTATTTCATGACAATTATTTATTTAAGTTTGTTCTGAAATGTTTATTATGTTTTTCCCCTGAGCAGACTGCAAACTCCTTGAAGGAAAGAACCATGTGTCTGGTTTACTGTTGAACACCCATGGCCTAGCACAGTCACGAGTACAAAAGAAATGCTAAAAAATCTATTCCTTAAATAAGACAGAGTTATTGAGAGCAAAGGCAGCCGCAAGATGACAAGACAAGAAATCACTGGAAGGAAGAGAAGAAACTAAAAATGAAGTTTGCTTAATTTTGGAATTGAGATGGGTAAATGTGCATAGGGATTTTGATTACCAAAAACAACCAGAAAAATCAAGTCATAGGTCAGTGTAAGTGTGCATCCATGAGTAAGGGATGAGTAAGGGATGACATATTGCCACTCAATAAATTTAAAGGGCTGGTGGGAATCCCCAAAATAAGATGCCTTTATGAATTCATTGCCTGAAATGGGTCACGTCACTGTGTTTGTGGTAAATACGCATATGCATGAGCCTAATAAATTTCTTAGTCCTCATATTATATACTTATCCTTAAGGCAAGGACCATGTTAATAATCATAATTAGTAGACAGCATAAACTAGCTGGTTTAGATAATGTGCTTTTTTTCTTTAAGGAAGGAACTTAAGAGAGTTTCCAGTACCTGTGTGAAATAATTACTAAAATTCATTATTCTATTGATCTAAAGAGTGGGATTATGACATTTTACAACCCAGTACAAAACCCTTTTAATATTTTCATCAATAATAGAGTCAGTCATCAAAAACTTATCATCTGCGACTAGGCGCGGTGGCTCATGCCTATAATCCCAGCACTTTGGGAGTCCAAGGCAGGCAGATCACCTGAGGTCAGGAGTTCAAGACCAGCCTGGCCAACATGGCAAAACCCTGTCTCTAATCTAAAAATCTAAAAATCAGCCAGACGTGGTGGCACATGCCTGTAGTCCCAGCTACTCAGGAGAGGAGGATCGCTTAAAACCAGGAGGTGGAGGCTACAGTGAGCCGAGATCGCACCACTGCACCCCAGTCAGGGCAATAGAGTGAGACTCGTCTCAAAAAAAAAAAAAAAAAAGATTTATCATCTGAGGTCAACGCAAGGGTACTTCACATGCTAGCAAGTCATTCCCTATTCTAAAACTATAATGATAAATTCTAATGTGATTGTTTGGCCATTAAAGTTCCTGATTTAAAAAGTATTAATCTAGAATAATGGTTTTTGCTTTGTTTCTTATATTTCTTCCAAAATCTAGACTCTCATCATTTAAAATATGGATCTAGCTGTCAGTATCTGAGCAGCAGCAGAGAGCAATTGATTTTAAAATTACAAAAACATGAATAAAAAGATTAGGTCTCATCTGTCCAATCTCTAAGCAGTTTTACAGAGAATGATAACTGTAAAGGAATTAACATCAAGGGCATTTGTTCCCTGAGTCTTTAATTCATCTTCGTTGTTGGAGGCTGCCTTGTAAACTAAATTGAATGCATAGGTGTCTGCTTCTTCAAATCTGGACGAGTCAGAGCTCTTCTGCAAATGGCATCTTTATTGTCTTCATTTTAGCTGTTTCCTCTTTCTTTTTTTTTCTTTTTGTCACATCTATTTGTTATCTATCCAGTAATCAATTGTGCCTTCCATGCTCTATAAGCTAAATCAAGAAATATGATTTGGTAGATTACACAAATGGATTGCTTTGTGCAAGGTGGAAAGCAGGAATTTGCCACCTCCCTTAATAGATTTTTCAGAAAACTTACCCACAGAGGAACATTTATTTTCTGTGGCTTAATCTTAAGGGTATCATCAACATTCTCAATAATTACCATACTTTAGTTCACTTGTTTGATTGTCTTTTGTACTCTTTAAGGAAGAACAATACAGCCTGTTTTCTATTGTGTTTTCCTAGAGCAATTCTGTATCTTTAGACTAGGCTCCCAAATATCTTCTTGAATACAAAGGACTCTATTCTTCCATTCAATGTGAAAAATTTGTACAAATAACTACCCATACACATCACTCGATTGTGAGGAATAAATAGCTCCCTTAAAATATCAAACACATCATTTAAACTTACTTGCATCAATCATTTTAGATCTGTTGTCACACTTCAAACATTTGAATTGGAAAATTCAAGCAATAATATTATAAAATATTAAAGTCCACAAATTTCCAGAAGACTTGAGACATGTTTTTCTAAAAGTTTTAATTATGACAGAATTTATACCTTTTTAATTGGACTTGAAAATGACTCAATAGACACCTTATCCCATTTGTGAATTTGTAATCCTATAGCAAGAGAAAATTGAATTGTGTCCCGAAGAAATATCTGGTCAGACACAATTGTATACATTTTTAACATGTTGACAATATTATTCTAAATTATCATGCATTTATCTATATTCCACATGCTTTTAGTTTAGTCAATATGTAATTCAGTACTTATATTTCAAGGATACTAAATTTGATCATATTTTTCTATGTAATTGTTTAAATAAGTCTGATTAGGTTTGTATTTCTATTAGAAAGCATATGTTTGAATAATAAAGCAAATATTAGAGTAAATATTATGTTTAATTTTTAATTGTAGGAAGTCATTTATAGCCACTAAAGGTTGTTGCAATTTGTCTAAATAGCTATATTACTTTTGGCTGTTTTAACTTTCATTTTAAATCAATTTTAACATCTGCTTGGTTTCCCAATACCATGAGTAAAATAAACACTTTATTTAACATGTTGTTCATGATTACATCTGCATGAGAATCATAATTTTACCTTTTATCTGAAAATTATTTTTAACAGAATTTGCCAAACCAAGATCATTGTCATAAATTAGATTACCCAGAAGCAGATGCTGAGGAGGAGACTGGAGTGTAAGATGTTTCTTAGAGAGTAATAACTGTGAAAGGGAAAGAGAGGAAGCAGAACTGGGCTGCAGAACGAGTGGAATTGCCAAGCAGTCCTAACATTGCCTTTGCCAGGCCAGTGGTAGCCCATGGAAGAGTCCCATGCTGGCCGTCTACCTCTCCTGCCTTAGTCACACGATGCGGGCTTCCCAGAGAAGGCTGTGACCTCAGCTAAGGAAGCTCCCTACCCCTAAGACAAATCCTGCATCCTCCTTCTTTCTCTTTCATACGTATAAATTTGCGTAAAGGATACCTGCAAACAATCACGTAACCTTTGACTTGCACTTCTTGGGTGTTTCAAAAAGCTGAGTGAACCAGCAGAGGAGTTAGCAGGAGTCCTCCTGGAAACTATTTCTACATGAACTGCTAGGCCAGCAGTAACACAACTGCACCTGGAAATGACTTAAAGCACGTAAACACAACCTCCTAATTCCATGCTCAGTGTATCGCCTTAGATCCCAGAAATGCTTGTAGCCTCCCCCAGACCACAGGCACTAGGGAGTGTTAAATAGGAGAAGCAATGTGACTTATCCAATGGCAGTTTTTAAAAAACTCTTACATTTGCTAAAGTCACAAAAGCATATACCCATATGAACACATGGCAAGGGCTCCAAAGGAGCTTACCCTGAAACTGAAGCATCATTTTCTTCATAGCAAATCTATTTCTAAGTATATGTGTGAGTTCAGTGTCATAGGGGAGTACAGAAGATAGAGTGACTAATACCAGGAAAACTTTACCAAGGAGATGATATTTGCTCTTGCTAGGAAAAGAGGAGGCAGCAGGTAGAGAGAAAATACTGGACTTACAAATCAACAGGAAATACGTATAATGAGTGTAGCTTTAAAGACCTGGTTTGGATAAACATTCTAAATTTGAATGCTTATCTCAATCTCTAGATGTTTTCTGAAAACCAACCACACTTAGAAAATAGGAATGTAAATATTCTGAGAATAGCTTCTTTCATTAGATTATTTCCTCTGTGAACTTTTGCCTGAAGAACAAACTTGCCTTGCTTCCCAGTAGGTATAAAACAAGAATCTCGGCTAGGCTTCTCTTAAAGGAGACATAACAAGCTATCACTAATATTCCATATGTAATATTGATCAAATAAAACAGTGTATCGCTTTAATTCCTCTCCCAGACTCTCTTTACTTCCCATTCTCCCTTTTATTTCCCCTTCATTTTTAATGCACCCAAATAAATAAAAATTCCAATTTTCCTCCCTTCCCACCCTTTCCTAATATGGCCTCTGGAAAACCTGCTTCAGTAAAGAAAATCCTATATGTCCTTTATATCTTCCTGTCATAGCTTTACCTTAATTGAGATCTGCTTCTTTTTCCTGTTGAGAAAGATTTTTTTTTAGCTCCTAAATTTAGGGCAACTGTACAGTTTATCATACTAACTGGAAAATTTCAAAGAGTGAAAAGCGTGGTGGGGTGGTTCTGTTTATCATAAGGCTGAGATCATAGGCATAAACCTGAACTGTCTGGGACAAACCAAGATGTCTGTTACTCTACCTTAACCACAAACATCATGGAATTAGAGTTCAGTCAGAAAAAAAGAAGTAAAGTTTCTTAAATCTCCATTGTCACTTCCAAAATATTTTTTCACTATTATTTGACAGTTCATCATCCAGATAACTGTATTGCCAGCCTAGAACAGGGGTCAGCAAGCTACAGCCTGCAGGCCATGCCTGTTTTTATAAATAAATTTTTATCAGAATACAGCCACAGTCTTCATTTACATATTGTCTGACTGCTTTTAGCTACAGTGGCAGAGTTGAGTGATTGCAGCAGAGCAGAATGGCTCCATAAAGCCTAAAGGGTTTACTCTACAGTCCTGTAAAGAAAAGTTTGCTGATCCCTGGAATACACTGTAAGTGGGGGTCTGAGCATGTATGTGTCTATTGATCTTACTCATCATGTATATCAAAACAACACATCGAGCACAGAGTAGATGCTCAGTATTTGTTTTATAAATAAATCAAATGTAAAATAAAGCTACAATAACTAATATGCACGCACAGACTGGTCTATTGAACAGAAAATGCAAAGTCTCCCTGATAGTTACCAGTATTTAGTATAGGTATTTAGTATTTAGTAAATTTTCTACAAAAGAAAAAAAATGGCTTACAAAGTAAATAAACTTGAAAAAAAATTGAACTGTTAGGAAAAATTATATATTTACATTAGCTATTTTGTGTGCAGAAAAAAATAGTTTTCTAGTTACATTGGAAACATCTGCCACCACGCTGATGCGCTCCTCTTTGAACTGCAGAAGTAACTGCGCCTCTGCTCTGGCTTGAGCTCCTCCCTGTTCCAGACACTCAGGCTCTCACTCCACTCATTTTGTCTTCTTTCTCCAGGATTTTCCGTCTCTACGCCTCCTAACTCTTACTCAAGAGGCAATGGTTACATACAAGGGCTCTTGAGTCAGACTTCCCGGGTCTGATCCTGGCTCTAACTCTAGCTAGTTAATCTTGGGCAAGTTTTTAACCTTTCTGTGCTCTACTAGGCTTGTCTTCAAAATAAGGAGAGTTATCTCATGGATGCCTCAAAAATTGTTTTGTGAGAAGGAAACACAACACTTCGTATAAAGTGCAAGAACATTAACACATAGTTAGCACTTGATTTTTTAAAAATAACCATAAAAATAAAATTACATTTAAGGCTAACCTATCTTTAAAAATCCAAGTGGTGTATGACTCTATATTCCTCTTTATATGCCCTTCCCTTCTCAGACAAGTTCTTTGAAAGAGTAGTCCTAATAAATTCCAATGCTCCTTTTTACCTCCATCCTTCCAACAAACTGCTTTTCTCTCAAGGATCCCTGATGACCTAATTTCCAACATCAAGGAAAATGTTTCAATGCACATTTTTAAATAAACTGCTGCGTTTTCCTGTTAAGTACTAGATCCTTTTGAAATTCTCTTCTCTATTACCTTCTGTGAAAATCATTTCTTTTGATGGTGTACTGAACTATCTGATTAGTCTTGGTCTCCTCTGTGAGCCCTTTTGCCTCTGTTAAAAGACGGTTAATCTCCAAAGCTCTATGTAAGTCCTCCTCTCTTATAATTCTATTCCCTCTCACTGGAAGATTAGATGAATGCCTCTGACTCTGTATCCACATCAGAGGAGATATCTTTCGATCTCTGGAGTGGCATGTGCAAATGCTTCTGTGCATATCTAATTGCTTACATCACAGGTCTTTCACAACTGTCATATCCAAAACTGCACACATCATCCTTTACCTCCACCCAATATTGCATACTTTCGTTAATGATCCCACTAGCTACCTAACTGGTCAAGCCAGAAATCCTGTAGTCCTATTGCTCCTTTAGTTCTATTGAAGGAATTCTATCTAGAATGAGAAAACTGTGTATTTTGAAGCCAAAACAATCTGGCTTAAACATAGCTCTTGGACTACTTAACTGGTGTTCTTTGGCGTGTAAAACACATTATTTGATCTTCAAGTTCCTCTTCTATAAAAATGGGGCAGCAGCTGGGTGTGGTGGCTCATGCCTGCAATCCCAGCACTTTGGGAGGCCGACGTGGGTAGATCATCTGAGGTCAGCAGTTCAAAACCTGCCTGACCAGCATGGTGAAACCCCATCTCTACTAAAAATAGAAAATTAGCCGGGCGTGGTGACGCATGCCTGTAATCCCAGCTATGCGGGAGGCTGAGTCAGGAGAATCTCTTGAACTCAGGAGGCAGAGGTTGCAGTGAGCTGAGATTGTGCCATTGCACCTTCAGTCTGGGCAACAAGAGTGAAACTCCATCTCAAAAAAAAAAAAAAAAAAAAAAATACAGTGGGGCAGCAGTATTAAATTCACAGATTTGTGGGGGGAGATTGAATGGCAATCTGCCACCACACGAATGCTCCTATCCCTCAATTACAGAAGTAATTGCACCTCTGCTCTGGCTTGGGCTCCTCCCTGTGGCAAATATGCAGGCTCTCACTTCATCCATTTTGTCTATATAATATATAAAAGCACATAACATGAAATCCATAGTAGATTTTCAAAAAATACTAATTTGCCCTGCCTGTCTTCATTGACCACACATCCAATTCATCACTTTCTCCGTCTTCTTTCTACATGGTCTTCAACCCCATTTTTTCTTTTCCATTCCTGTTGCCCCTACCTTAGAGCTGCCCTTCACTGTTGCTCGGTTGAATCAGCAACACCTTCAACTAGTCTCCCAACTTCCAGTGTAAACATCCCCCAAATCATCCTTTACCTTTAGAATGGCTTTTGAAAATTTTGAAATCCTACTTGTATCTCCTTTCTTTCTTTCCCTGTGTACCAAAATTCCTTGAATGTGTTGTTTCTGTACCCACTTCCCCTACTCCCATATGCTCTTAAATCTTCTAATCAATTTTTCACAAAATACGCTTCTATTAAATTCACCATCATACTTTACACTGCACTATCCAGCATGTATTCTTAGTCCATTTTATTTTCACTGACCTGTCAACATTATTGAACTCATTAACTGACTTTCTCCCCCTTGAAATATTATTTTTTTCTCTTGACATTTAAAGTATACCATTCTCTGGGTTTTTCTCTCCCTCTGGACACTTTCTCAGTCTCCTTGATGTTTTATCTTCATTACCTGATCTCCAAATATGAAAACCTTCTAGGACTTTGTCCTTCAAGATATTCTCCCCATGTCAATATTCAGTCTTTATGGGATTTCATCTAATCTCATAGTATAGTATAATATCCCATCTATATGCTGAGGGTCCCTGCATTAATACATTCATGCTGATCCTCTCTCCAAAATTCAGACTCATATAAACAACTGCCTTATTTATATCTCTACTTGGATGCCCAATACCAATAGTCACCTCAAGTTTAAGTATCCAAAGCTGAACTACTAATAACTCTCCACCACCATTACCAACACAAAACTATTGTCCACAGTCTTCCTATCTCAATAAATGGCAACTCTAGGAAGGTATATTAGCAGAAAGTGGAGGTTACAATGTAGATGTAGTTAAAAATTAACCTGTGCTAACTAATTATAACCCTAGTTAAAACCAGTGACCTGCCAGGTGTGGTGGCTCACACCTGTAATCCCAGCACTTTGGGAGGCCGAGGTGGGAGGATCACCTGAGCCCAGGAGTTTGAGATCAGCCTGGGCAACATGGCAAAACCCTGTCATTTCATTATTAAAGATTTTTTACATCTATGGATTAGATTAGTAGTATTTAATTTTCCTTATTAGCTTGAATCCCTGTCTTAATTTTGGTTCTTTAGGTGGAGGGAAGCCTATATATTAATATGCTAATTAATTGAAAGTATAATCCTAGGACACTAAAAGTGAGAGATAAAGAAAGTGAGGCAAAGAAGATTGAAAAAAAAATGCAAGGGGATATATTATCTATCACTATCTGACAAGCCTTAAAATGACATGTCTGGAAAACTTGTGTAATGAAACAGTCCATTGGCAGGAAAAATAGAAAATTTATCTGCTGTCTCTTTTGTGTCTCTTACCACCTATTGGTCAAAATTTGCCCTGGCCTGCACCTCTTTGTTGTGTCCTGGTCCCTGTGGCAGCCTCTGGTGAAGTGAGATCCCAAATTCTGCAGTGGTAGCTGTGGTGGGGACAGTAATAGAGGGTCTGAAAGCTAGGCAAGTCCAGGAAGCTCTGAGGAGACATGTGGATGGTGTTTGACAAACCCCCATATAACTCCATCAGCAGATTTAATAGTTAATGCCTCCTAAACACCAATGGAATTTATTTCTCCTCTCAGCAAGAACTGACATCTACGTTTCAATACTTCCAAGTAATTTTTTAATTAGAAGAAGAAAACAGTAATTTAGAAATACTGTCTGGCCAGGCTCAGTGACTCACACCCATAACCCTAGCAGTCTGGGAGGCCCAGGCAGGAGGCTTGTTTGAGGCCAGGAGCTCGAGATCAATCTGGACAACATAGGGAGACCACATCTCTACAAAAAATAGTTTAAAAATTATCTGGGCATGGAGGTGCACATCTGTAGCCCCAGTGTACTCTAGAGTACTCCAGACAAGATGGAAGGGTTACTTGAGCCCAGGAGGTCAAGACTGCAGTGAGCCATGATAACCTCACAACACTCCAGCGCAGGTGACAGACTGAGACCCTATCTCAAAAGAAAAGAAAGGAAAAGAAAATCAATACTATCTGATAACTGTTATTTTTTAAATGAATATCAACTTATATGTTGCTTACAATTGAGGAATAGCTTGAAAATACATAGGCATTTGGGACTATCAGTTCATTGTTTTATGAATATTCACAGTTAGAGTTTCTCACTCATTTCCTAAATTATTTCTCAAATTAGAAATAACCTGATACTACATTTTACTCTAACCTTACTTTTCAATCTCTTTGATGTTTAGAATGTTGATGACTAAGGCAAATTTCATGACTTTTTAATATCTAATCATAAAATAATATTTTTCCTCATAAAGTTTCAGTTTGAACTCCTGCAGCAAGGATTTTTTACCATTTTCATTTTTATTATTTTTGGACCCAGCTGACTAGAATAATATTTGTATGTGAATTAGCTGTGAAGTCTACACAGATTTACAAATAAAATATCGTTGTTAGAAAACTTGGCCGGGCGCGGTGGCTCACGCCTGTAACCCCAGCACTTTGGGAGGCCGAGAGGGGTGGATCACGAGGTCAGGAGATCGAGACCATCCTGGCTAACACGGTGAAACTCCGTCTCTACTAAAAATACAAAAAATTAGCCGGGCGCGGTGGCGGGCGCCTGTAGTCCCAGCTACTCGGGAGGCTGAGGCAGGAGAAGGGCGTGAACTCAGGAGGCGGAGCTTGCAGTGAGCCAAGATCGCGACACTGCACTCCAGTCTGGGCCACAGAGCAAGCCCGCGTCTGAAAAAAAAAAAAAAAGGAAAACTTACTTTGGCACTACATTTTATGGCAGGCTACTACTGAATGGTAATGTTACTTGTTTTAAAGCTACCTCAAGAATAAATGAGTCTACCTAAGATATTTAAAACCCCAACTTTGGACACAATCTGGTATTAACTAAATGAGTAATTCTAAATTCTGGAATAGATGATCAATATTAAAAAGTGTACAATTTATTTTACGTACAAATAATTGAGCTCTTTTAAGAAAAGTACAAAAATAAATATTAATATCTATTTAAATTATACCGACAGGAAAAATTTTGATATGTTTTTTAAGTGATTGTAATACCATTAGTTCAATAAATATCATCCATTAGGCCCAAAGGTTTGAAATAGTGCTTATAATATGAAGAACTTTCTTTAGAAAATTCTCCATTTTCACCTCCATCAGTCATTTAATGTAAATTTTATTTACATATAATATACATATTATGTACAATATGCAAATACAAATAAGTTATATAGCTCAATAAATTTGTATAAAGTATAACCAGCCTTCATATTAAGAAAGAGAATATTACAGAACTCCTCCTTGTTTTACACAGCAATTGTGGAACTAGGTGTGAATATAAATTTGTTTAAATTAATAACTGCCATTCAATAGCCTTCTGAGTTCGTTTCCATCAGATTTATTTAAAATAATTTTTAGAGTACAGTAATAGTGAGAGCTGAGTTTCACATATAAGGTTCATGAGGGAACGAAATGTTCTCAAACAAATTTTGAAAGCAGTCTTACAGTGTCTTGTATTGGCTAGATCATGCAGATAAATTTTTATAAGGGTATCAATTTGATAGGAAAATATATTTAATTATTACTAATAACTTCTTAATATATGAAAGACAATATTATTTTATTTGCTTTTCCTAAACCAAACTGGTGCATGCCATACTTGGTCATAGTAAATAAAAGTAAAGATAATATCAACATCTTTCTTCTAGTGAGCAGAATTCAGGAAGTTCTCAACATGAATACACTGTGGTCAGGTTTATAGACAGGTTTATTAGGCTGTGGGTTTAAAGAATATTCATATACTAATAATACCAAGTGGTGATAAGCAGTGCTAAAATAGCTTACACTATTCAGTTCTGTTATAGAAACAAAAAAGGCAAATTTTATTACTTCCAAAAGTGAATCTCTTTTTTTTTGAAATGGAGTTTTGCTCTTTTTGCCCAGGCTGGAGTGCAATGGCGTGATCTCAGCTCACTGCAACCTCCGCCTCCCCGGTTCAAGAGATTCTCCTACCTTAGCCTCCCAAGTAGCTGGGAGCTGCCATCATGCCTGGTTAATTTTTTGTATTTTTAGTAGAGATGGGGTTTCACCGTGTTGGTCAGCTGGTCTCGAACTCCAGACCTCAGGTGATCCACCTGCCTCAGCCTGAAAAAGGTGCTGGGATTACAGGCGTGAGCCACCTTACCCGGCCAAGTGAATCTCTTTTTATAGACTGTTGTTTTAAGGTAGTCTCTTGTTTGATGTTTTAAAGTAATTCATCTATTTTAGTGGCAGTAACTCATTAGCCCTAACTACATACAAAGATTTCTGGTAGAATGACATCAAAATAGTAAGAATAGTGCTGTTGACATTAGGCTAAGTACACAAACAAAAAATAAAAGATTAATTTAATATGGCAAAAATTTGAATCTGTAAAGCAAGAGATCCTAGTGAATCTAACGAGCAATTGAACCAGCTGTAGCCAATTAATGCCAGATTCAAACTAAAGAGTAAAGACAAATTACAAGCAGTTGGGAGAAGGATTTGTATAGACCACTAGGTGCCACTGTTTTGTGAAAAATTTATTAAATGATACAATGGATCTCTAACTTATATTCCTTTTTCAAAAAATCACATCTTGAATTGGGATGTTGCTATATCATAGTTCTAAAATGAGCAAATTTATTTGTCTCTGGGATTAAACTCACAGCCAAATGAAAGTAATACGGTATTTGAAATAAGTTATAAAGCCCAAAATTTATCATTATCAATGTAAATTTTTGGGTGTTAAACTTGAGCCATCATTGATCTGGAGACAGTGATTTTGAACTGAAAGCTTAAGTGGTTTGACTGTATGTAATAAGAGGGCTGTATAAGCATATTTAAACTGTGGCATATTACTTGGGCCTAAAATACTTACTTAGAAAAAGAAACATGATTGCTTACAGAAATTTAGGAATGGCACCACCCATAAGGTAGCGTGAGAAAATTTCTTGAAAGCAGCTGTCTTTAATCCATCAACTGGCATTGATCTCAAATTAAATTTAAATGAGTCCACATCAAAACTACAAAGAAGTAACCAACCCACTGATATTAAAATACATACAGAAGACCCTTTTCTTTTAAATACGCTCCATTTTAAAGGATGATTCTACTTATTTTCCAAAATGAACGTAAGCAAACTCATTAACACAATCCTTTGGTGTCAGGTAGAGATACAACATTTTTTTCAGCACTTATGGAAGTTTGATGGAAAGTTGTAATAGATGAGTATTTATTGTTTTCTTTATTTTTCTTTCTTTCTTTTATTTTCTTTTTTGGCCAGTAAACAGAATTTATTAGTAAGCATAAGTCAGATTGGCATGGCCCAAGGAGACAGTGCTTCCAAAAGCCTTCATGAGTGCAGAACCTGCCAGTTGTCCAAAGGGCTGTGATTGGGAACTTACTTGGCCCCACAACCATCAGGGATGAAGTGCTTCTCAGTCACTTTGTCTTCAAATTTGTCAGCATTAAACTTGGTGAAGCCCCACTTCTTGGAGATATGGATCTTCTGCCATCTAGGGAACTTGAACTCGGCCCTCCCTAAGGCTTCAATTACATGGTCCTTGTTCTGAAGCTTGGTGTGGATAAACTGATGACTTGATCAATGTGGACCCTGGCCATAGTACCCTGGGGTTTTCCAAAGGCCCGTCAGATACCCATCTGGAGTCTTTCAGCCCCAGCACAGGACTACATCTTGTTGATGCAGATGGCATGGATGGGATGGAGCTGCACTCAGATGTGAAAGCCATCTCTGCCACAGCTTTTCACCATGTACTTATTGGCACAAATACGGGCAGTCTCCAGGGCTTCCGAAGACAGCAGCTCATATTCATCAGACACCATGTGGCCACAGAGTGGGAACTCATCCATTTTTGCCTTCTTTCGACCCAAAGATATGGATCTTGGCATCAGGAACACCTCGGTGGAAACGAGACATTGGGTATGGCTGTTTCTTACAGTACCAATAACAAGGAGCAGGATGGTGGCCCCTGGCAACACAGGAACTTCACCAGTGCATGGAAGAGAAAGTGTACTCCTATACTTTTCAACTAATGCTACTATCTAAATATTTATAAAGTATTCCTTTGAATAGACTAATGACTTTCCAAATCTAACCACCATAATTAAAGCAACTAATGTTGACTAACAAGTTATCATCATTTTATTAGACAAATGATGTCTAATAAGCTATCGTCTGATTAATTTTTTAGATACTCAAGATAATATACTGTTGTAACACAGGATATTCTATTAGTTTTCTATTGCTGTATAACATATCTCAAAATCTAGCAGCATAGAAATAACAAACATTTATAATTATCTCACAGTTTCTGAGAACCTGGAATCCAGAGTGGCCTAGCTGGATAATTTTGGTTCTAGTTTTCTTAGAGGGTTGTGGCTAAACTGTCAACCAGGGCTGTAGTCATCTCAACACTCAACTGGAATCAGATCCATTTTAAGGTTCATTCACATGTTGTTTGCAAGTTTGCATTTCTCTCTGGCTGTTGTTTAGAGACTTCAAATACTCACCATGTAGGATTCTCTGTAAGATGGCTTATAATATGTTAGGTTGCTGGCCTGAGAGTGAGCGATATGAAAGAGAGAGAGTGGACACCCAAGGTAGAAGTCACAGTCTTTTATAATCTCATTTAAGTGACATACCATCTTTTATTCATTAGAAGTTCACCACTAAGTTCCCACACTCAAAGTGATTGCAAAATAGCATAAATATCAGGAGGTGTGGATCATTGACAGTCATCTTAGAAGCTGCTTACCACACCAACACTGCAGTCAAAGATATCCTTTCAGTATCTCTTGAAGTAACTAAAGGCTTTCTAAAGCTAACATTGACTAATAAGCTTTCATCTGATTATTAAACAACTAATTTGATATTTTTAAGTATTCAAGGTAATATTGTCATAGCACAAAGGTACTGATTTCACAGAGTCTATAAAAAGAAACAGTGAATAGATCCTTTCGTTGTTTCTTTATACTACTCAGGCAGTTTCCCTAACAGAAATAACTCCCTGAATTAGGATATAATAGTTTGATTACATTATTTCCTGAAATCACTCTTCTCCTTACCGTGATTGATTCTATATATTACATACAAACAATATAATCTTGACAAAGTGAAAGTCTATTCCAAACCTGTCTAAATATTTGTCTTTTATCTGAATAATATAAAAATTCCTGATGAGCCCTCTTAAAATGTGAGTGTTCAACAGTTTTCTTAGTGCAAACTAGAATGTGAAGGTGATCTGGCTGTGTTATGTGTTGTCCCATGATTAATTCCTCCCATCAGACTAGTTTGCTCCTTGGCTATGCCAAGTGTCTACCTCCTCCAGCTGTGACCTGGATTGAAGGAGATGATATTTCCAGAAAGTGCCAATTAAAACCTTCATATTTTATTATATTAGTCTCTGGTGATTCATGTGAAATAATTTCTCAAGATTTTAATAATCTCTCAGTAACCTCATAAAATTATGACTTTGGCATATAATTGATACACAATAATTCTGTAGAATGACTGAACATGCAAACCTCAAGAGCAGTTTGACCACATGTACCCTTCCCTTCCCTTTCTTTTAAAGATTCATTGGTGTCCTTTTAAAAGCATCCTCTATGCTTGTTTGTTTGATAGTTACTTTTGTTTTAGAGTCTATCTTACTGGAAGTATTGGGGTTATCCGAACAGCCCCTGCAGCACGCGAAGATGGTGGAGTGTTTGTGGCCTCCTGGGAAGGGTATGGGCTGGAAGGGATGCAGTTTGACCCTGCTGGATGTCACAGGTATTGCCTCATAGTTTAAAATATTATAGTAACTAAATTGAGCAAAAGCGAGGAGATTCAGCACCGTTCCTCTGCTGCTTGCCTCCCTTGTCTAAGCTAATTACAGCAAATGTGCACCCAAAGTTAGCAAAGTCCAGCCAGGTTCAGACCAGAGCTAGGATGGCAGAATCAGACTAATGAGGAAAAACACCAGGGATGAGATAAAATTTACAGAAATGGTGGGGGGAGCGGGAGATAAAATATAAAAGAGGAAAAATGTGAATGAGGCTGTGGTAATTATACAAGAGAAGAAAATATATATAAAGAGGGAGGCCATTGCTTTAGGAGGAAGGAAGAATCTTTGTTATGCCCTTTCATAGTCACTTCAAGGCCTGACGGATGTCCACATTCCTTCCCTAGCTGTTTTGAAATTATCTCTCCTTCTAAGAAATAACTAGAGAGATATGGCCATGTTCACTGCAGGTAAAAACCCTGAGAAACAAAATTGTTTTACTTTGACTGGATCCCAGGAAGTAAACTGACAGTATCAGCTTTGAAAAAGGAAAAAAAAAAAAAAAAGAAAGGCACAGACGAACCTGATAAAATCATCCTTTGAAATTGAAAAGAAATCACAGTTATCAGTATCACACATATACACACAATTTATGTTCCTTATTAGGCCTTTGCTAACTGTGGGAATATAAAAAAGTTATGCAATCAATTTTTAAGCTTCATTTTCTTCTACAAAGAAGGAACACCTACTTCACAAAGTTTGTTTACATGTTGTATTAAATAATTGTTTTACGCTACAGTGGAAAACTAAGCATCTTTTACAGGAGACCTTCCTGGGATATTAGATTCTAGCCCTGTTCATTGTCTTTCATGTATTTTGCAACTCTTTTTAGTTATAGGTAGCTGACAGATAAGTAAATTCTGCACTATCTGGTAGTGATTTAATTGAGTTCCTCCCCTCTGTGGAAAATTAGTTTTGTCTCCATTTGCAATTCATCTCCACGTTCCTTTATTCCATAATAATTTTTGCTATTTTGCTCTTTTTTTCTGAACTAGTTATAACATCTACCTGTTAACTTCATATCATATAAGGCAAATAAATTATTTAGCATGGGTTCATTTTTATATCTATATGAGTCATGATTTTGTGTTTTGCAGAAAATTATCTTTTAACAAATGTATGATAATGCTGAGCACAGTGTATGCTATATATTAGAAATTCCAGAAAATAAATGATATTTCCAATTTTAATTTTTTAAACTTTTGTGTGCTATTATTATATTTTGAATTTTTGAAATTATATTTATTCTTCATAAAAATAATTTATGGACATATTATAAAGATAGCGCCAAGACTTACAATGTACATCAGTAGTTCACTACAATATTCTCCATCTTGCAGGCCCTGACTCCACAAATTATGAACTATGAAATTTATATTTAATAAATTTGTATTTATAAAGAATATACTTACACAGCTATTTTATAAGCTACCAATTTTAGATATTACCTATTGATTTCACATCATGGAAAATTAGAATTTAGTTCTTTTATAACTGTCTATTTCTCCTGCCCCCATAATTAACATAGATGTACTGTAAATCTTATTTATTTATTTGTTTTTGACAGAGACTCTCTCGCCCAGGATGGAGTGCAGTGGTGCAATCTCGCCTCACTGCAGTCTCCACCTCCTAGGGATCAAGTGATTTTCCTGCCTCAGTCTCCCGAGAAGCTGGGATTACAGACGTGCACCACTATGCCCAGCTAATTTTTGTATTTTTAGTAGAGACAGGGTTTCACCATGTTGGCCAGGCTAGGGCTCAAACTCCTGACCTCAAGTGATCTGCCCGCCTTGGCCTCCCAAAGCGCTGGGATTACTGGTGTGAGCTACTGCACCTGGCCCATAAATTTTAGTTAAACCAAGTGTTAGTGCTTTCTTACATTACATGTTATGTAAATGGTACCCCAGAGGCTCTGCAGAGTAGGGATAAAGATTAAATATGTTCACACAAATAATCTTCCTTCCCTCCAAAGTACTACACTTTGATTATTCTTTCTTTCTAATGCTCTGTATTCATTGTCTATTGCTGCTGAACGAATGACTCCAAAGCTTAGTTACTTAGAACAACAATGAACTCTGGGGGTTGAGAATTCAGAGGCAGCTTAGTTTGGTGGTTCTCGCTTGGAATCTCTCATGAGGTGCCAGTCGAGATGTTGGCTAAGGTTGCAAGTTATCTGAAGTCTTGACGGGGGCTTGAGGATATTTTCCCAAATTGTCTCACTCATTTGGGGCATGTTGTTGGCGAGTGGCCTCAGTTCCTTCCCACAGGAGCCTCTCCATGCGTTGCTTAAGCATGTTCACAATATGGTGCCTGGCTTCCCTCGAGGGAGCATTCCAAGAAATAGCAAGGCAGAAGCATGGTATCTTCCATGATCTAGGCTCAGAATTCATAAACCATCATTTAGAAAAAGTTTTTTAAAAATATAATTCACATGCCATAGAGCTGATCCATTTTAAATGTACACTTTAATGGTGTTTAGTATATTCACATATCTGCACAACCATCACCACAGTCAATTTTAGAGCATTTTCGTCACCTCAAAAAGAAACCCCATATCCTGTAGCTGTCACCACTGTAAACCCCTATCATCTGGCACCCAACCCTAAGTAAACACTATACTATTTTCTGTCTCCATAGCTTTTCCTATTTGGGACTTTCATATAAATAGAATATGTTTTTATGTGGACTTTTGGACTAGCTTCTTTCCCTTAGCACAATGTTTTCAAGGTTAATCCAAGTTGTAGCATGTGTCATACTTCATTTATTTTTATAACCAAACGATATTTCATTTTATAAGCATACCACATTTTATGTATCCTTTCATCCACTGACAGACATTTTGGCTACTGTGAATAATGCTGCTATAAACATTCATGATAAGGGTGGGCATGGTGGCTTATGCCTGAAACCCCAGCACTTTGGGAGGCTGAGGCAGGAAGATCGCTTGAGCCCAGGAGTCCTAGACCAGCCCGGATAACATATTAAAAACACAACTCTACCAAAAATTAAAAGAAATCATGGGGTGTGGTGGTATGCACCTATAGTCCCAGCTACTCTAGAAGCTAAGGTGGGAAGACTGCTTGAGCCCACCTTTTTGAGACAGGAACTCATTCTGTCACCCAGGCTTCAGTGAGTCAAAATTGTACCACTGCACTCCAGCCTGCATGACAGAGTGAGTCCTTGTCTGAAACAAACAAATAAAAATTTATGTATAACTTTTTTATGTAGACATGTTTTCACTTCTCTTGCATATATACCTAGAAATGGAATTACTGGTATTTCTGTTTAATTATTAGAGGAAATGCCAGACAGTTTTCTAATGTGACTGGACAATTTTACATGCCCATCAGCAATGTATGAGGGTTCCAATTCCTGTACACTCTTACCAACACTTGTTATTATCTGACTTTTGAAACGTAGTCATCCTAGTGGGTGTGAAATGGCATCTTCCTGTGGTTTTGATTTGCATTTTTCTGATGGCTAATGCGGTTGAGCATCTTTTCATTTGTTTATTGGCTGTTTGTATGTCTTCCTTGGAGAAGTGTATATTCAGGTACTTTGGCCATTTCTTAGTTGGTTTATTTGTTTTTTATTATTAAGTTGTAAGAGTGTTTTAAATATTCTAGATAAAAGTCCCTTATCATGTATATAATTTGCATATATTTTCTCCCATTCTGTGGTTTGTTTTTTTTAATTCTTGATAGTATCCCTTGAAGCACAAAGCTTACTGAAGTCCAGTTTGCAATTTTTTCTTTTGTTGCTCATACTTTTGGTGTCATATTGAAAAATCCAAGGTCACGAGACTTACTGTTTTGTTTTCTTCTAAGAGTTTAAACTTTTACATTTTAGCCTTTGATATATAATGTCTTGAATTTATTTTTGCATATGGTATGAAGTCCAACTTCATTCTTTTGCCTATGACCATCTAGTTGTCCCAGCGCCATTTGTTGAAAAGAATATTTTTCCCCATTGAATGGTCTTGGCACTCTTGTCAAAACTTATTGACCATGGATATATAGATTTATTTCTGGTCTCTCAATTATATTCCATTAGTGTATATGTCTATTCTTGTGCCAGCACACTGTTTAATTACCATTGCTTTGCAGCGGGTTTCGAAATTGGAAAATGTGGATCCGCTTACTCTGCTCTTCATTTTTAAAATTATTTTGGCTATTCTGGGTTTCTTGCAATTTCATATGTAATTTAGAATAAGCTTGTCAATTTCTGCAAAACGTTTGTTGTTATTCTGTTAAGAATTGCATTGATTCTGTAGATAAGTTTGGAAAGTACTGCTATCTTAACAATACTGCTATCTTAATAAATAATTGCTATCTTAATAAATAATAATGAATAACAAACGTTCATTGTCATCTTTATTATATATCCAAACAAGACATAATCCAATAATCCAAACAATAAGTAAACCTTGCAACCTATAAGTTTAGGTTTTTAAAAATTTCTTTCAACTCTATTTCGTAGTTTTCAAAGTATACATTTAGTACTTCTATTATTTATTTCTAAGAATTGTATTTTTTTGATACTAGAATAAGTGGAATTATTTTCTCAACTTCATTTGCAGGTGGTTAATTGCTAGTATATAGAAATAAAATAGATATTTTTATATTAATATTGTATACTACAACCTTGTTTATTATTTGCTCTCATAAATGTGTAATAGTTTTTAGTGTGTTTCTTACGATTTACTATACATACACAACATCACGTCATCTTCAAAAAGAACTAGTTTTACTTCTTCCTTTCCAGTGTGGATGCTTTTCTTTTTCTTGTCGACTTGCCATGGCTTGAATCTCTAGTGCAATACTGCCTAAAAGTGGTGAGAGCAGACATCCTTTCTTGTTATTTTGCATGATGTTGACTGTGGGATATTTGTAGATGCCCTTTATCAGGTTTAGAAAATTGTCTCTATCAAGAATACTTGACTGGAGCTCTCCATTCTCCTGATCCACTGTGGACAGGTTGCTCTCCAGGCAAGTCGCACAGCAATTGTCCTGGTATTTCCTTTTATTGTCATCCTTAAAATTTTACTGACATTTTTCTAGATTGATCATTTTTTGCTGAATACTACTCTGTCTTTCTTAATTTACTTCCTTATTTGTTCAGGTATATCCTCTAGTAGCTTCCCATGAATCAGTAACTGACATATATTTGTGTATTTCTAAAAATGACTTTAATTTATTCTCATCCTTGATTGATAATTTGGCTGACTATAAAATTATTCATCAAATATCATTTTCATCAATAATTTTGAAGACATGGCTCCAAGGTCTTCTATCATTCATTATAGCTTTTGAGAAGGCTAATACAATTCTGATTTTCTGTCTCTTGTAGGTGACCTTTGTTATTTTCTCTAGAAGCTTTTTCTTCTTGATACTATTTTGAAATGTCACATTTTATGTGATTTGTGAGGTCTTCCTTTATTTTTTTATGGGCCACTTGTGCTGGACACCTTCAATTTGGAGATTTATGTCTTTCTAAAAACTGTTTTATATAGTTCTTGATAGTTAACCTATTTTGTTTTTTTCTTTTCTCTATATATTTTGTATAAAATAGTTGCTGAATCTCATGAGTTTTTCCTCTTTCTTTTCTATGTTTACTATTTTCACATTTTTGTGTGTCTGCATCTGTGCGTGTGTGTGTGTGTGTGTGTGTGTTAACTTTTGGTCCCTGGCTTTATCTTTCAGTCCTTTTATAATGTTATTTATTTCTATCATAGTTTTATTCTCTTCTTTTCCTTTCCATAGCATCCTACTCTTGTAATATCTCATTGAGAATATTAGATTATTTTCAAATGTTAAAAACTATTTCCTGTATTGTCAGTTTCCAATGGGTATCTTTGGTTTTTTGTTTGTTATGGTAGCTCTTTTTTATTACTTTATGGTTTTAATATTGTTTTAGTGAGGTTTGCAGAGGAAGAAAAATAATGTGTGATCAGTCATTTAAAAAAAAATGTACTTACTGGGTTAAATAGTATCCCCATATAATAAATGTCTCCTCAGAACCCATGAATATGGCCTTATTTGGAAATTGCAGAGGTAATCAACTTAAAATGAGGTCATACTGGAGTACAGTGATCTCTAAATCTAATAGGAGTGGTGCCTTTATAAAAAGAGGGTAGGCCAGGCACAGTGGCTCATGCCTGTCATCCCTTTGGGAGGCCAAGGCAGGTAGACCACTCGAGCCCAGGAGTTTGAGACTAGCCTGAGCAACATAGGGAGACCTTGTCTCTACTAGAAAAAAAAATCAGCCAGGCCTGGGCATGGTGGCATGCATCTGTAGTCTCAGCTACTCAGGAGGCTAAGACAGGAGGACTGCTTCAGCCCAGGAGATTGAGGCTGCAGTAAGTTGTATCAGGCCACTGCACTCCAGAGCCTATGTGGCAGAGCGAGACGAAAAGGAAGAGGAAGAGCAAGGTGGCAAAGAGGAGGGGTACTGGAACACATAGATAGATACACACACAGGAGAAATGGAAGAAATGTGAAGACAGAGGCAGATGTTGGAGTGATATGTCTACAAGCCTAGGAACACCGAAGATCGCCGGCAATCACCAGAAGCTGGAAGAGATAAGGAAGCATCCTGCCCTAGAGCCTCAGAGGAAACACGGCCCTGCTGCCATCTTGATTTCAGGCTCCTGTCCCCAAGAACTGTGAGAAAATAACTTCCCATCATTATAAGTTACCTGGTTTTTGTACTTTGTTAAGGCAGTCTTGGGCAACAAATGCACTCTTCCTCATTAAACTTGGATGTAGAATTTAGCAGGAGCAGAAATACTAACTTGCTTTTTTAAAAAAATGTCTCAGATTAGTTCCTTTTAAACCTTTCTTTTTTGAGAAACAGAAAACTGAGACAATTCAGAGTCTAGCACCTCTTCCCTATAATCATTACCAATGTTGTAAAAGTTTGGCTGCCTCTCCCTGTTCAGTGGTTTCTCTTGGCCTGTTCAGCTCAAGCAGTACTAGCAATATTTTCCACCCAATGACATGTGAGTAGAATAAAACAGTTCTTCCTATGGTGATAATTGAAAATAAAATTATAGTTTTATGTATTTAACTAATTGGAAGTGTAGCTAATGACTGCTTTTCATATATAATTTTAGGATCTGGGCAGTTCGATGGTTTTTTTTTCTAAATCAGATTGGCATTCATTTTTCTTTTATGTCTAAGAATTTGTTCAGCTCTGCTACTAATTTTACTTAAATATTTTTGTTTCAAGACTAGTGAAAGAAAGAAATGTAGGAAACAAAAAAGAAAGCCAAAAAAAGAAAGTTTAAGAAGGAAATACTCAACTGTCTAGTAAATGCCACATAATCCAAGTTAAATATTACCTAGAGACTGTTTTATGTGGAGGGAGTTAATGTCATCTTTGGTGTCTTAAATACTGTGAGAGGCCAAATAGCAGCAGACTCACGATTGCATTGGAAGTAAGGAAATGTAGAGTGCTCTACTCTTTCAAGAAGTTTTGTTTCAAAAGGAAGGAAACAGGGGCAGTTATAATACTTTCAGAACAAAAGTGACTAAGAGTGCTTACACTCAGAAAAGAAAGGGTCTGAAAGAGCCAGTGGAGCTGAGGAAGTTGAAAATATAGGACAAAAGGAAAGATAGAGACGAGATAAGGAGGTGGAGCGATAGCAATAAAGAGTTAGAGAGCTGATAGACAGAAAAGGAAGAGGGGAGAGAGAGAATTGGTAGAGGGATTTTCTTGAGTAGGAGGGTGTACAAATATCCAGAGAACAATATCGGTTAGCATTAGCTTTGGACATAAGCACAGCCCCTGAGACTAGAAAGAAATAACTGATGTGGATGCAGCTTTGTTTTCATGGAATTAAGTGAGGAGGGACAGTAAATTGAGAACTCTCGACTTTCTGTGGAATTAGAAGGCAAAATCATGTGCTGAGTGCATTTATAGAAAGCAACTACATAAGCTAAAAATCATTATTTTACCTTGAAGTCAAAGTAGGAATAAAATGACAAAATAAGCAAGTGCTTTGAGAGCTCTCTTTAAAAGAACATGGAAATAGAATCATTGAGTAACATCAAGTGTCCTAAAACATGGCTTCTTAATAGGCCATTAACAGAATTTATGGATTTCACACAGCCCATCCATCTTTTATTTTTAGTTCATTTACAAAACAATAAATGACAGGTACAGACTGTGGTTTCAGATGCTGAGAGACTGGTAGATTCTGCTATTTTATCTCTGAAGGCTGTAAGTATCCTGTTTTGGTTGGAAAAAAAAAATAGTGCTTCCTCTAAAAGACATCCATTGAGGATGTGGCTTTTTGAGGCACAATTTTGCTTTTATTTGCCTAAGTGCTTGCTCTTCAGAGTGTAAGAAAAAGCTGCATGGAAATTATATTTGACTTCATCTGGTCACACTGTCTTATTCCAGAAAAAAATTAGTACAAGAAGTATGTAGCTCCTGTAGATAAAAGTTCCTGATATAAATTTCTAAATTCAGTAAAATACAGATCAATTACTTACTGAAGTATTTTATATCAAACTGCTTATTTAGAAAAGAAAGTGCTTTCATCAGCTAAGCATATAATTTATTCAATCCTCTCAATTAAAGGAATGCATTCATAATTGAACATGGCACAAATGTTTGCTGGAATACTAAGAGACACACAGAATAAGACTCTTGTTTACAATAAAAGAAAAAAAAATGTATAGAGACATTTGTAAAACACAAACATTCCAGGAAGAATTGAAAAAGTATTTTTATAAGTATTGCGGTTTCTATTTATCCTTGCTTTTACTATGTATATAAGTGTATTCTAGACAAAAAGAGAGAGTAATGGCACAGGTACAATTTATGTATTCAGCTTAGGCACATAGCTACTTGTAGCTGGTTCCATTTCCAAGTGAAATCATACAGTAATTGGTATGAGCCAATCCAAACTTGGATAAAAACTCTATTTCTAGCAAGTTAATCAATCCTACCATTATGCTAAACTACTTTGTGATGCTTTTCTTCCTGACCATTGGGTTACTGTGAAAAAGTAAAGTTGCATTAAATGTGGTATCTGTCTTCTTGGTTTTTACTTTTTCTACCAATGATTATTTCTTAATGGATTTTAGTTTTGCAAATTATAGCACAATGTCAGTTTCAAGAATATTAAGATGAAATATATAGAATCATGGAAATGATTCTAGCCACACTTAAAAACTTTTATTGTATGTATGCAAATGAGACTGCTTTAACTTAAAAATCAAATAGAAATTGAGCATTCTGATTACCATAGAAATAGAAGAACTGAGTTTTCTAAGTGCCCATTTTCTTAAAATAGCAGGGTAATATCAAGGCATTTTGATGTTTGTTGGGAGCTGGAAGAAGCAGTATGTGGGCTGACAGAACTTATATACTTCATTCAACATATTAATTGATAATAAAACATTACATTCATGATATTTTATAATTTTCATTTCATACTACATTGTTTTTCTTTAAAAAGAGAAAAATATAACAAGTTATTTTTAAACTGTTACATAATAGAAAATTTCTGTTAAGTATCCAATAATTAAACCAAGTGGAAAGTAACAAATATTTATAGTAATAAATAATTTGCAACCATACAAGAGTATATACACATTGGACATTAATGTTATTGTTCTTGAATTCTTGAGTACTTTCCATGTTTAAAAATATTTTCACAAACATGGTATGCAAACTGAGTTTAGTGTTCACAGTCAAGAAACCTAGATAATCCATAAATGTATCGCTTATGTTAACACAGTTGTACATACCTAAATACCTGATAATAATGCACATAAAATGATTAACTTACTGGTTTGTAATAATTTGGGTATACTCTCAGTTTTTAAAGCAGAAAGCTCATTTTGATGGTCCTACATTCCTGGGCAATGCTGGGCCCACTGCTCACCCCTAAGAGCACATCAATATATATTACCAAGGGTACTTATCAAAATCTGTATGTTTTTGGTACATTCATAAAACATTCCAAATTATTAGCATTTTGGTTTGTCTTCTAGAGTCTTCTTATTCAAATGCATTCCCTGAATCAGCAGTATCTACAACTCCTGGGAGCTTGTCAGAAATACAGACTCTCAGGCCCCACCTCAGCCTTGCTGAATTGTGATTTACATTTTAACACGATCCCCAGCCCAGGTGATTTGTGTGCACATTAAGAGTTTGAGCAGAGACGCTCAAGGAATTAAAAACCTTGTATATTGAAAGGTTTAAAGGTCGCAGGTGGTGTAGAAAATAAATAAATTCCAAAGAAAGGCAGCTCAAATTATACTCAACGTTACTTTTCCACATCTTAAATACTCTTTAGAATCTGTATGTTGCAATTTGGCCATTGAGTGAGTCAGTTAAACAAACAGGCACAGTTCAGGATTTTGTAGAAATAAGAGACTTTATTGTAAAGTACTGTAGTTTGGAAAATTGTTTTGAAAGTAGAAAAAGATATGAAGGAATGATTAGCAATACGTTTTCTTCAGCATTTTAAATTACAATTGCAATAATATTCAATCTGTCACTGAATCAAAAGCAAAAATCCCTAAATAATGAAGTGATTAAGCACTCCATTCACTTTCATTGCATTAATTGAAAAGACTTCCAAAGCTAAAGAAGTTGTAATGTAATGGAAAGTACACAGGAGTTGGTCCTATTTCAACAATTGTCTAAATGTATGTTCTGGAAGTTTTCCTACCATCAGGTATTGAGTTCTCTGTAAACATTTTTTGAATAAATGAATTAGTGAGAAATCAGAGACAAAGACTATTCTTTGTAGAATGTACTGTAACGGGAAAAGACAGAAGGCAATATTCCAAAGGAAGATATATTCATAATATTTTTGACTGCTTATTAATCCAGAGAGCCAACATGTTATTTTAAAATAAGAATTGCATTATCGGCCGGGCATGGTGGCTCGTACCTGTAATCCCAGTATTTTGGGAGACTGAGGCGGATGAATCACCTGAGGTCAGGAGTTTGAGACCAGCCTGGTCAACATGGTGAAACCCTGTCTCTACTAAAAATACAGAGATGTGCTGGGCATGGTGGCAGGCACCTGTAATCCCAGCTAATCGGGAGGCTGAGGCAGGAGAATCACTTGAACCTGGGAGGTGGATGTTTCAGTGAGTCGAGATGGTGCCATTGCACTCCAGTCTGGGGAACAAGAGTGAGACTTTGTCACAAAAAAAAAAAAAAAAAAGAGAGAATTGCATTATCAAGAAGACAGGATACTCAAGTTTGCTAATCAGCACATTCTCTTCCTGGGGAAAATCTGTGTCAGAAGCAATGTTATAATCAGAAAGTTACTGTGAACCCAAAACATTAGATGGATGATTATAATGGCTACTGCCATCATGCCTGAAAAACTGATAAATAGCTTTTTGCCTTAAGATTATACTTAAACCCACAGAATAGATGATTGTTTTTGTGAGTTCAGGGCACCTTTTCATGTGGTCAGTTATAGAGATATTTTGTTACTATTTGCCCTTCTGGTTCTTGTTGTTTCTTTCTTTTGGAAAAAAATGCTTGGAATGAAAGTAAGAATGGATTAAAGGAGGCCAATTAGTAGCCAGTTGCCTCTGTGTGTGTGTGTGTGTGTGTGTGTGTGTGTGCGCGCACGTGTGCATACAAGTGACCTCAAGTAAAAACTTGGCTTAGACAAGCTTCCTTTACTCCTGTTTAGCATTTTTCCAGGACTTTTTTTATTTTTATCAAAGTATTTGTATTAATATTTGCATTAAAATAATCAGAGATGAGTTAGATCTACTCTTTGTATTCCCAGCTTCTGTCAGTCTGTCAGGCATATGGTTATATCTTTAAAACAATATACAATAGCTACCTTTTCTAGTGCTTTTCCATATTTAGTAAAACTAACATCTCCCTTTCAAACAGCATATAATATGCCCACTGAGAAAACCAAGTACATTTGGAAGTGAGTGGCTAGGACAGTCAACTCTGCAGTTTCAGGTGGTGAAGGGAGAAGTTCTGAAGCCACAGCCTCTGCCAGACAGTTGGTAAACTAGCCAGCTCTGTCATGGCAAATGCCACAGACTGGACAATGCATGAAATTACCAGTCGACAGTCAGCAGGGTCAACAGGAAATACGGCAAATGAAAGGTTAGCTACACATGATATTTCTACCGTATAACATAGAGAATACTTTATAATCTCTTGGTACAGTAGTTTCATCATTTATTGTAAATCTATAAATATTTTATTGTTTGGTAAAGCTTTTTTAGTTTGCAATAGATTTTGGTAGCAATGAATTCAAAACATGAAAAGCAAGTGCTATAGTATGGATATTTAACTCTCCAAACCTTAAGTGGAAATTTGATCCACAATAATGGAAGTGAGGCCTAGTGAAAGATATTTGGGTCTTGAGGGCAGATCCCTTATGAATGGCTTGGTGTACTCATCATGGTAGTAAATGAGCTCTCACTCTATTAGTTCCCAGGAAAGCTGGTTGTTAAAAAGAGCCTGGCACCTCCCTGCCCCTGCTTCCTCTCTTGTCATGGGATTGCTACACAGCAGCACCGCTCTGCCTTCCACTGTGAGTGTAAGCCATCCGAGGCTCTCACCAGAAGCAAATGCTGGCACCAGGCTTCTTGTACAGCCTGCAGAACTATGAGCCAAATAAACTTCCTTTCTTTATAAATCACACAGTCTTGGGTATTCCTTTATAGTAACACAAATGGTCAAAGACAACATGTATAATAAAAAAATTAGTTCTGGGTGCCTGTAGTTCCAGCTACTCAAGAGGCTGAGACAGGAGGATCACTTGAACTCCCAGGAGTTCAAGGCTGCTGTGAGCTATGCTTAAGCCATTTCACTCCAGCTTGGGCAGCAGAGAAAAAAAAAAAAAAAATCATACTGAACATCCATTTTCAGTTTTAAAACAAGTGAATAATACAAATTTGCACAAAAAAAAGCTTATCAATGATTACTATTCACCATAGGGACAACAGTAAAGTCAGTAGTCACTAGAAAACCAGAAAACACAAATCTCTGAGAAACCATCAATATCTATTCAAAAGTCAATCATTATCTTAAGAAGAATGTTTCCAAAGACAACAACTTAATACCTGCAGCTGCTACATTTCATTTTGAAAAGCATGAGTTTTCATTTAAAACAGATGAATGTTCTTCTAAATAATTTATTTTCAATCCCAATTTTTATGCACATATAAAAAGTGAAGCAAGTGGCTCTGATGCCAGTTTTATATAAGTGTAATTACATGCTTTAAATAAGAAATTTTGTTAGTTGAATCCAATAATGCTTCAGAATATTTTTCTACCCAATTCATGGAATCAAGATCAAATCAATAAAAAAATTTAGTGGAGGTGAACATCTGTCATTTACAACATTACATAAATATAAAATCTGTTTAAAAGTTCAACATTTAAGGTACAATTAGATACATTAAGACACAGTTTTTAAAGACTCATTTTTACAGTGATAATAGGAATACAAATTTTGGTGGAGCCAGGATTGTGGTAAACACAATGTTGCAGCTAAGAAACCTATTGTATCAATTGGCCATGCCACATTAACAATAACACTCCCTAATAAATCACCCCCAAATTCAACAGTTTAAAACATTTATCTTTATGGCTATGTGATGGCCAGCTAATATCTGAATCAAGAGTGAGATGATGGTAGCTCAGAGGAGGACAGGAGTAAGACCTTGGGTGGTAGTGAGAAGTAAATGAATGTAAATATATGATAGTGAGAGGTGAAACCAGCTGAGCTTCTGGGTCATGGGGACTTGGAGAACTTTTGTGTCTAGCTAAAGGATTGTAAATGCACCAATCAGCACTCTGTAAAAATGCACCAAGTAGCACTCTGTAAAATGGACCAAGCAGCACTCTGTAAAACAGCTCCAACAGCAAGATGTGGGCGGGGCCAAACAAGGGAATAAAAGTTGGCCACCCAAGCCAGCAGAGGCAACCTGCTTTGGTCACCTTCCACAAAGTGGAAGCTTTGTTCTTTTGCTCTTCACAATAAATCTTACTGCTGCTCACTCTTCGGGTCCGCACTACCTTTATGAGCTGTAACACTCATCGCAGGGGTCTGTGGCTTCATTCCTGAAGTCGGCGAGACCACAAACCCACTGGGAGGAACAAACAACTTGGAGGAGCCACCTTTAAGAGCTGTAACATTCACTGTGAAGGTCTGCGGCTTCACTCCTGAAGTCAGCGAGACCACGAAACCACTGGAAGGAAGAAACTCCCGACACATCTGAACATCTGAAGGAACAAACTCTGGATACACCATCCTTAAGAGCTATAAAACTCACTGTGAGTATCCGCGGCTTCATTCTTGAAGACCAAGAACCCACTGGAAGAAATAAACTCCGGACACAAGAAGCTTTGCATCAGACTGTAGCGGCTGAATCCATTGATGTGAGCTTCATTCAGCTGACATAATAGTTCATGTGTTTGTCATTGTTCTCATGGTACGAGTGGGCTAGACCAGGACCTGTTCTTCTCATGGTGATAACAAAGGCTTAAGAAGGCAAGCACAATTACCGAAGATCTTTTCAAGCCTAGGCTCAGAAATATTAATAGCACACTATCAAATCTGTCTATATGCCGCTGGCCAAAATAAACTAAAGGATAGGAAAGTACAATCTGCCTAGGATGCCAAGGGTGTGGATACAAAGAAGAATGCAAAGACTTGGGCTAATCTAGTTCAATCTACAAACCCTTCTGGCAACAAGGAACTCAAAAACAGACATATGCTGTATTTGGAAGTGGTTGTGGTAGACACAATTATTTGCAAACTGAAAAAGTACAATGTTCTATAATCAACATAGAGAATATAGGTGTCAAAATTTACACATTTTTATATGTGTACAGAGTAGGCAAATGCAAAATTTTTGTGATAAAGCTGATCTTAAATAAGTTATAACACACTTCAGCTTAGCAGTACATGCTTTTTTCTCTTTGCTGCTCATCATCAATTGGATTTTAAAAAATATTTGAAACTTGGAAGAATTAGTTTGTAAAACAACCTAAAGGGCTTACAGTGAATTGAACTTCTTTTAAAAAAAAACAAGGTCTCTAAATTTTGGTTCATTTTTTTCAAAATTAAGTTTGGAAATCTTCAATCAAAATGTTCTGCAAATAGAGCAATAAAAAATGCAGCTTTTCAGGCTTTAGAAAAGTAAAGTGGAAAACAATGCTTAACACCAGAAGGCATTAAAATATATCTATATATCCAAGGTAGAGACTGAATAAATTCAGAAATGAGAGATCAAATGATGTACATAATTTTGGAATACTATAATTGTACTTTGAAATACTTAAATTTGTGGAATGAACCTTTTGGTGTAGGTCTTCTTTTTAACAAATTAATTTATAATTTCTACTAAAACTGAATAAAACACCTATAGATTTAAACTTGGTGAAATATACAAAAGAATAAAAAAGAGAACATTTATTTGACAAATTCTTTTCTTTTCTTTTCTTTTCTTTTTTTATTTAATTATTTATTTTGAGACGGAGTCTTGTTCTGTTGCCCAGGCTGGAGTGCAGTGGCACGATCTTGGCTCACTGCAACCTCCACCTCCCGGGTTCATGCCATTCTCCTGCCTCAGCCTCCCAAGTAGCTGGGACTACAGGTGCCCACCACCACGCCCAGTTGATTTTTTGTATTTTTAGTAGAAACGAGGTTTCACCGTGTTGGCCAGGATGGTCTCAATCTCCATATCTCGTGATCTGCCTGCCTCGGACTCCCAAAGTGCTGGGATTATAGGCATGAGCCACCGCGTCTGGCCAAGTTATTTTCTTATGAAATACATATCAAAGAAAGGTTTTTAAAATACAGACAATATGATAAAGCTTGTCAAAATATCTAGGTTGAAATATTTGTACATTTGAATACGAAAAAATAAAATAAAATAAAATAAAATAAACAATAACCTCTGTTTAGCAAAATTTGCTCAGGTCTTACTGGGCATCTTACATCTGTAAAGAGAATATTTGTTGTTTTTTGTTTGTTTGCTTGCTTGGTTTTTATTTTTGAGACAGAGTCACGCTCTGTCGCCCAAACTGGAATGCAGTGGCGAGATCTCGGCTCACAGCAATCTCCGTCTCCCAAGTTCAAGCGATTCTCCTGCCTCAGCCTCCCAAGTAGCTTGGATTACAGGACCCCACCACCTCGCCCAGCTGTATTTTTGTATTTTTAGTAGAAACGGGGTTTCCCAATGTTGGCCAGGGTGGTCTCAAACTCCTGACCTCAGGAGATCCGCCTGCCTCAGCCTCCCAAAGAGCTGGGATTACAGGCATGAGCCACCGTGCCCGGTCAAGAGAATATTTGTTTAACTCAAAATATAATGGTCCACATAGAAAATTAACCTAAATTGTCAAAAATTCCAAATTTATTAGCCATAAGACACAACTTTGAAAAAAATTGTACGTAATTTTGTGAAAACTGAAAATAATTAAACAGTATTGAAAAAATAAATTATTAAGAAAAATTTCAGTGGCATTATATATAGACACGTATAACAAACTGCTTAAAGAACATAAATAGTGGGCTGGGCACCGTGGCTCACACCTTTGTAATCCTAGCAATTTGGGAGGCCGAGGCTGGTGAAACACTTGAGGTCAGGAATTCGAGAACAGCCTGGCCAACATGGTGAAACCACGTCTCTACTAAAAATACAAAAATTAGCCGGGTGTGGTGGTGAGCGCCTGTAATCCCAGATACTGGGGAGGCTGAGGCAGGAAAATCACTTGAACCTGGGAGGTGGAGGTTGCAGTGAGCCAAGATCATGCCGTTGCACTCCAGTCTGGGTGATAAGAACAAAACTCTATCTCAAAAAATAAATAAATAAATAAATAATATGAATAATTTTCAAGAATAATTATTCTGCTTATATTTTTAACATTAATATTAAATTTTTGCTTTATGAACATGGACACATGCCACTTTTTATTTTTAGAAATTATTTTATAGTTTCAGCATAAAAATAATTTTTTGTAAAGAGATATTTAAAAATATGTAATTTTGGAGGGGGCCTCTTTCATTCTCATGTATTTCCTAGATTGAGATTTAAATAAATGGTTAAACCTATATTTCAGCAGTCTAGGTATAACATAATAGCAGCAAAATCTACACAGATGATAGTTGTCAGAGAGAAATGTGGATAGAGTTTGTTTTTAAATAAAATCAATAGGATATGAAGTAGACAATGCTAGGTTTTTTACGTTGATGTGCGGAACTAGTCGTTTAGTAGAAGGTGTTGACCCTCATGGGGTGAAAATTTCAAAAGAGACAAAAATAGGCAGTTTGGTTGGAAACCAGTTTTCCGGTGGAGAGATTCAAGAGACATTGATGCATAGGTCTGAAGCCTACAGAAGTCTTGGCTATCAATATAAATTGAAGGGACAGCTTCCTCTAAATAGTGTGAGGGTTAATATTGAGTGTCAACTTAATTGGATTAAGGATGCGAAGTATTGTCCCTGGGTGTGTCTGTGAGGGTGTTGCCAAAGGAGATTAACATTTGAGTCAGTGGGCTGGGGCAGGCAGACCTACCCTCATGTTGGGTGGGTGCCACCTAATCAGCTGCCAGCATGAAAGCAGGCATGAAAAGAGCAAACTTGCTGAGTCTTCTGGCCTCTGTTTTTCTCCTGTACTGGATGCTTCTTGCCCTCAAACATCAGACTCCAAGTTCTTCAGCTTGAACTCTTGGACTTATACCAATGACTTGCCAGGAGCTCTTGGGCCTTCGGTCACAGACTGAAGGCTGCACTGTCAGCTTCCCTACTTTTGAGGTTTTGGGACTCAGACTGGCTTCCTGGCTCCTCAGCTTGGAGACAGTCTATTGCAGGATTTCACTTTGTGATGCTGTGAGTCATAATAAATTCCCCTTCATATATTCATCTATCCTCCTAGAATTCTCTCCCTTTAGAGAACCCGGACTAATATACCATATTAAAGGCAATTCTCTTATCAAATGTACAGAGTTCAATTCATTTGAGATCTCTGGATGTAATTATTTTAGGTGTTTTGAAAAAATATTAGGTAAAAGATAACATATTCTGTATTTGTCTTATTATGATAGACCAGTAACAAGTTAGTGAACAAGAAAAAAAAAATACTCACTACATATTAGCTTTCTGTGATATCAAGGCAAATCAATGAAGCCCCCAGTAAGATAATAGAGAGGAAGGTAATTTCATAATCCCATTTACCCAGCAAACATAATGTATAATTCAATACACAATGAATCCACTGGAATTTAGTACACGGATGAAACTAAAAATTAATATATTTGCATTCTATATTGATGTATTTTATTACTCATGAGAAAACACTGTGTTGTCATTTACAAAAATACAAATACTACATACATTAAAATTCCAGCTCATATAATACACCAGTTGAAAATGTACAGATACAGCAGATAAACTAAGGCGACCTGGCATTTTTAATGTTTAAAAAAGACTATTTCAAATTTTTCACATGGTTCACTTTGTAGTCATCTGATATGTTTAGTAAGGCATTACCTATTGCTTTAGTACAAACTAGGTTATTCATTTGCATAATCTTATAATGACTAAATCCATGTTTTTGTGTTTTCTCTTTCAAGATTTTTCAAGATCTTTCAAGATCTTATTCAGCTATTTGAATCTTGAAATGAAATTTGTGTGTGTGTGCATATGTGTATATTCTAAAAAATCTTTGTGGAAAATGTTATAGAATCCTGCAGTAATATAACATCTAAATTTATAGGACAGGAATTGGTAGTTCTAAGACCTCTCAATACATCTGAAGAAAACTCTAACGCCTCTTTTTATTGGAGACATTTAGATATTTAGTCTGATTAGATGTCAGTAAGTGTAGGTAATCAAGTGCTTCACAGACAACTAAGAACAGAACAGAAAAACAAGAGCTAAATGGAAACAGAATCAACTAGATTCTAACAATTACTAGAAAGCTAATTCTAAAATTAATATGAAGCTTTAATTTCCTGAACCTTTGAAAATATGTCAGTCATACGACTTGACGAACTCAATCTTTCATGTCTTGAAAAATAACACATTCATTATAACATTAGAATACAACAGAAACATCCGCTTCTTGCTCCTGGTGAGGATACTCCTTTTCCCACCCCACCCCCAGTTAACTGTTACCCAGGTTTTTCTCTTACTTCATATTTACCTCTCCTTTCCCTTTAATTTTTAGCTGGTACACACTAGACCTCATTGTTCACTGAGAAAAAAGGATACAGGGAAACTTCCTCACATTTCCTGCAGCAAATCTATTCATTTTCTCCACCATTCCTCCTAGTATAAAAGAAGTAACTGTGCTATCAAATCTACCCTCATCAGCATGCAGATATTCTCTACTATTTCTACGTTAAAAATCCCTTCCCTAATCCCATATTTCCTCCAGTTATTGTCCTATATTTTATTCCTTTCCTCAGCAAAAATCCTTTATCTAGTTGCCTGACTTACTCTCTCCAATTCCATTTGTCCAATTCATCCATCAAACTACACATATTTGACTTTATTCTCCTTTCCACTGACTTTATTCTTTTCAAGGTCACCAACTACCTCAGAGTTGCCAATTTCAATAGGAATTTAACGTACTTAGCAATGCTGTTCTTCGAGAAAGCTTCCCTCCTGGATTCCTGGATCTAATAGTTTTACGCTTTTCCTCCTACCTCACTATCTCTTGAACTCAGTCTCTGATTTGCATCCTCCTGCTACTTCTGATTCAAGATTTAGCTTTCCCTCCTCCTCTTTACTGTCCACATCTTCTTCCTAGGTTGTCCCTTTCTTTCCTATGGCTTTAGATCACACTCTTGTGCTCCCATGTTCCAAATCTCATTATGAGGTCAGACCTAGCCCCTTGGTCTGAATTCTAGACTCAGGTGTTCAACTGCCTGTCTGACATCTTCTTTTAGATACCTAACTGGGTTGAAAGGTTCAAACCATAGCTGGTGATTCTCTCCACTGATTCATTCCTCTTCCTGTTAAAAATGGCTCTACATATGTATACATGTATATATATATACAGTATGTATATATACACACACACACATACACACACACACACACACACACAAATCATGCTTGATTCCTCTTTGTTCCACGCCACCATCCCTGATTGATGCCCAATTGACCATTAGGTCCTGTTGGTTCTAACTGAACTGCCACTGCCCTATTGTAAGTTATCGTCCTATCTTTTCTAAAATACTGCGATAACTTCTTAATTACAATCCCTGCTTTCATTTTCAATTTTTCTGTTGTCCAAACTGTGACAACAGCGATCTTTTAAAATAAATCAGATTACATCCCTTCTCTGTTTATCCCCATCTAATGGTTGCCATTGTGTCTTTTCACAATCAAGCCCCTAATTCTTCTGCAAACCCAGATTCTCTATATCCTCTTTTGCTTACACTCCATGCTTCAGCCCGCTGGCCTCCACTCTGCTCCTCTAGCATCCACCTTACCTTTTTCTACTTGAAATGCTATTCTTTCCATCCCTACCCATCACCAGGCTCATTCTCATGAAAATATCCTTTAGATTTCATCTCAAACATCCCCTCTCCTATAAGATTTAAAGTGGGCTCTGCCTACTATCCTTTATCTTCTCACCCTAGTTATTTTGCTCTACACTTATCACCATCTGAAAACACCCTATTTGTTTTCTTGTTTACCATCGATCTATTTAAACGACTATTTGGATGGATGCTCCTGAACAACAAGAACATTGTCACTTTGGATTTTCCTTAGACCTAGACCACCGCTCACCCTGTATAGCACTTGAGAAGTAAATGTTAAATAAATATACAATTAAAGAAATAGATTATTTGTATAGCATATTTGTTATATACAAAGGGTCAGGGATTTTGAAATTGGATGACATCACAATCTAACTCAAGCTAAGTGGTCCAACACCTTCAACTGTCTAGAAAATCCAGAAAATATTAATAATCCATGGAGACACAGAACAACAGCACATCTGAAGAGAATAAAAGTAAAACAAATATATTAAGTTGGAAGGGACCATCATTTTCCTTTTCCGAGAAGTTACATAGAAATGCATATATAACTATAGGAATCTTAGAATATGTTTATAAGAAAAAATAATCAAGAATACGTAAAATCCTTCATTTGGTTACGACCTGAGTTAACATTTTATTATATAATTTTCAGATTTTTCCCATGAAGATCTATACAGTTACTGAACTCTCTAAATGTAGTTAGTGCAAATGAAGAGCTGACTTTTTATTTTATTAACCTAAAAGTAAAATTGAAGCAATATAAAATGTTTTTTCCAATAAACACCACTTTATTGTTTAGTATGACTACATTTTACTTCAATTACTGAAAATAAAATGTGTGAATTTAGACATATAAATTCTGGATTTGTATGCTGGCTTTTTTTTTTTTTTTTTTTGAGATAGAGTATCGCTTTGTTGCCCAGGCTGGAGTGCAGTGGCGCGATCTCGGCTCCCTGCAACTTCCTCCTCCCTGGTTCAAGTGATTCTCCTGCCTCAGCCTCCCCAGTAGCTGGGATTACAGGCACTTACCAGCACGACTGGCTAATTTTTGTACTTTTAGTAGAGATGGGGTTTCACCATGTTGGCCAGGCTGGTCTTGAACTCCTGACCTCAAGTGATCCACCCTCCTTGACCTCCCAAAGTACTGGGATTACAGGCGTGAGCCACTGCACCCGACCTAATTTTTGTATTTTTAATAGAGACAGGGTTTTGTCATGTTGGTCAGGCTGGCCTTGAACTCCTAACCTCAGATGATCCACCTGCCTTGGCCTCCCAAAGTGCTGGGATTACAGGCGTAAGCCACCATGCCCGGTCCATATGCTGGATTATTAAAAGACTTAATTTAAAAAAAAAAAAAAGAAAAATATATTACTAATAAATTTTTGATGGATAACGTGTTAAAATAACATTTGGGATATAATGGATTAAAAATATATTTAAAATAAATTTAATCTATTAATTTTTTTTTCTATGTGCCTATCAGAAAATTTAAACTACAGATGTGGCTTATATTTCTACTGAATAGCACTGAATATTTAGCCTTTTTGAGTAATTGTTTAGTATTTCACTGTGTGGAATATTAGAGCCATTCTTAGTGAGAATTTAGATGGTTTCTAAATTTTCATCTGTGTATACAATGCTAGGATAAATGCATTAAGCAAAACTTTTATTGTTGATGGATGGTTATAAGGACCAAGTATCTTTTATGCTGAATTTTAAAAGAACTGGAGAAGGGCATGGCAAATTTTTAGAAAATCATTTTTATAAAGCCTATAAAAGTACATAAACTTCTATACTTTATAAAAGTATATATTTTACATACAGTTGTATCTTGGTATGCACAGGGGATTTGTCCCAAGAACCCCCAGGATACCAAAATTCACAGATGCTCAAGTCCCTAATGTCAAATGGCTTAGTATTTGCGTATAACCTACACACATCTTCCTGTACACTTTAAATCATCTCTATATGTACAACACCTAATACAAGGTCTACAACATCACTTCCTTCACATGGATTCAACATAGTACTCAGCATCTAGCAAATTCAAGTTTTCCCTTGGAACATTGCGGAAGTGCTTTTTCCGAATATGTTTGATACAGGTTGTTTAAATCCACAGTTGTGGAACCCACTGATACGGAGGGCCAACTGTACTTTGATAAAGTATAATCATTATACAGAGTATAAACTATAATCAATATACATTAACATAATGTATATTATAAAGATTTCCATGAGGAACAATTAAAATATTTAAATGCTACAACATTTATAATTTTCTTAAAAAACACATTCTATGACTATTTCACCTCCCTGAAAACATCATACAATTTTTGATGAAATACTGCTATTTTTAAAAATAGAATACAAGCCCTTGGATATAAGGGAGCGAAATCTCTGGTCTGTTTCTGCCATTTTTGCCTGTCTCTGCAGAGATGCCTTGAGTACAACCTCAGAAGACAAAAAGCCAAAAGACAGGTACCCCAGCAGCCCTCCTGGGAAAGTGTGTGTCCTCTCTGTGCTAGGCTCTAGTGAGGCGTTTGCAAACAGAAATGGAATTGTTCTCAGTCCAGTTCAAAGAGGTCTTTACCTTCTGAGAGCCAACCTGTTAGACTCACTCCAAGTGGCCAGAATCTATAACAATATTGTCTCCAGAGAATCATAATACACTCCACATTAGAGGAAATAAAGTAGGACTGTCTTGATTTTCCAAGCGTTTTGAGTACTTGACCTGAGTATTGACCATTTGCTCAATATTTCAGTATTATACGAATTACATATTCCCAGTGTCCCCAGGCCACTATTAGGTTCCTAGACAGTCAAAGATTCATGTTTAATATAGAGAAAATTAGAGATACAGAAAAATTATTTTATAATATATGAAAAAACTACCATATTTAATAATTCTAGAAAGCCTTTTAGAGTTCGAACCAGTTATGCTACTTACCTTACACATAAAATCATATGACTTTCCTGGGTAAGAGCATTACAGTTTAGTCTTTTTCATTTGCTTGTTTCGTCAGTAAGGCCTTGCCTTCTATGTCCTACATTGGAATTTACTATAATTTCATTCAATTTATATAGATAATAAGTGGAATGTAAACATTGTTCACATTCTCACAGTTACACTTTTATATAACTAGGTTGGAAATTCAGTTAGAAGGCATTCCTCTCTACATAATCTTTGCAGTGTCACAGAAACATCCAGAAGGTCTGCCTTCTTTCAGCCCTGCCACATATTGATTATGTAACCAAGGATCTGCCAATTAATTTTCCTGGAAGTCAATTTCCTCATTTATAATTTGGGGAAAATAAATCCTGTGCTACCAACCTCACACAATTGCAATGAGAATCAAATGGGGTAAAACATATAAATACATTTTGGAAAAAAAAAAAAGAGAGAGATAGAGATACCATTTCTGGAAACCCAGAACAACTTTAACAGCAATAACAATAACAAGTCCTCATTTTGTAACTATGTCTTGTATTAGGAATTTTATGATTGCAATCAATAGAAATCAACTCAAACTAGCTTAAGAGGGGACAAAAACTGGAGAGAGGACTGCATTATAAGGATTCAATAGCATTCTGGTATCTGAAACTAGGAGCACATCAAGATCTCAGGAAAGAACTGGAACCAGTTACCTTTCCTCTCTTCTCTTGTATTTTTTCTCGGTTTATCTGAAATATTATTTCTAATTTCTAAAGGTATATTTCCTCTGCCTATCCTTGAGTAAAAATTTGGCTGCTTGCATATGCAGAGCATGTATTTTCCAGATCCAACCACTTCGAGACACCAATCTCCATGTAATTTCCAACTACAAATTCACTGGGAATCTGGTTATGCTTCGATTATGTGCCCACCTTCAGTTATATAAATTGTGATGAATGATCAAGAATAAAATTTTTAAAATGGCTGTTGGGTGAATACTGCTATTCTCCAATATATTACAGACCTTTTATTTCTTTTTCCTCCAGAAAAAAAGGTTGTTGAATATAAAATCCCTTAGGTATCCACTATTCTCTTTAACTTTCCAAGGCACTTTCACATGTGAATGAAATGAGACATTGTATTATCTTAACAGATAGAAACAGAATTTCTCTGAGGGATGGAACTATTTTTGTTGAAAGGGAAAAAAAGATACTTCAGTAAGCCATTTGAAAGAGAAGAGAGATCTGGAGGGCATAGGTGCCAGCTGAGTCCCAAGAACAGAAGAGCAGCTTGGGGTGCTCTGCTTTAGAAAATGAAAGTCATTGGATTTTGCTCTTAAGAGGATTGGGGAGAAAAAAGAAAAGGAGGAGGAGACTGGGAGGCAAAGAGCCCAAGAAATGTGGTGTGTCAAAGCGGCATGAGGCAAGGAACTTGTAAAAATCTCCCGAGTGGTACGGTGGCCCCCACCCCTTCACCTTTACCACCTCTACCCTACACAAACTCTTCAAGAAGAAAAATATTCAAGATGTGATTTTTAGTTGTTTTTGTGCAATTTGAATTATTTGTTCATTCTGAGACATTATCAGAATTAAGTAAGAGTGTGTGTATGTGTGTGTGTGTGCGTATGTGTCTAAATTAAGTACGTCTGGCCTGCAGTGGTGTGGAACAGAGGGAAAGTGTGTTAAAGCAGAGGTGGAGGCACAGCATATACCACCAAAGATGTCAAGGGCACGGAGGCAGCAACTGACTCTGAGTTATAAACACATTATCTCTTATGCTCCCTGCAATAACTTGCCAAGTAATTAAGACAGATATCATTACTGTTTGACAGATAAGGAAACTGAAGACAATCATTTGCTGAATGTCTTACAGCAAATTAGTCTTGGAGCCGAACTAAAATCTGTATGTTTTATCGCTGGACTCAGGTTATTACACTGAACTTCCGTCAAATGTTACGATAGGGACAGGACAATGGTAGCATACCTTAGTGGAAAGAATCAAGACGATATTTCTTTAAATGAAATGCTCTTAATACTTTTAGTGAAACCACTAAGATTACCTTTTAGTCATTCTTCCATTCATTTAATAAATATGTGTGTTGAATTCATGTTCTGTAATTAGCATTATGATAGGTAATACCCTTTTGCTTGTAAGTAAGAATCATTTGACCAAAGTGAATTTTTAAAAATTTTTATTTATTTATTTACTTTATTTTTTGAGATGGAGTTTCACTCTTGTTGCCCAGACTGGAGTGCAATGGTGAGATCTCGGCTCACCGCAACCTCTGCCTCCCAGGTTCAGGTGATCCTCCTGCCTCAGCCTCCTGAGTAGCTGGGATTACAGGCATGCCTGTAATCAGGCATCATCACCACGCCCAGTTAACTTTTTTTGTATTTTTGGTAGAGACGGGGTTTCTCCACGTTGGTCAGACTGGTCTCGAACTCCCAACCTCAAGTGATCCACGCGCCTTGGCCTCCCAAAGTGCTGGGATTAGAGGCATGAGCCACCGCACCCGGCCTTGACCAACGGGAATCTTAAAATTATGAGAAGAAAAAAAAGGAATAGGAGGACCATGAAATCCACAGCATCCTGGTTTTTTTGTTTTTGTTTTTTTTTTGTTTTTTTTTTTTGTTTGTTTTTTGGTACTTTTTGAAATTGCAGTGACACAAAGTCTGACCTAGATTCAGCACCAGAAGTAACTAATTATGAATCCGCAACTAACCATATTAATATTCATACACTGATGGTGGGAACTGAATGGTATAGCACTTTAGAAAACAGCTTGGTAATTCCTCAAAAAGTTAAATACAGAATTACCATATAATCCAGGAAAATCATTTTAAATTTTCCTTTCTAAGATCAAGAAATGCCTGGAAAGTGCTCCGCCAGCCTAAACATTCTCCCTCATCCAAAAGTTCCCAATGAGAAGGCTGTATTCTGAATGTCTGTGTCCCTGCAAAATTTGTATGTTGAAACCTAATCCCCAATTCAATAGCATTATGAGGGAGGGCCTTTGGGAGGTGATTAAGTGATGAACATAGAGCCTCATGCATGGAGTAGTTCCTCATAAAAGAGGCCTGGGGAAGCCTGGTTGCCCCTTCCACCATGAAAGGACACATAGAAGCCATCAATTATGAGGAATGAGCCCTTGCCAGATGGTGAATCTGCTGGCATCTTGATCTTATACTTTCAAGCCTTCAGAACTATGAGCAAGAAATTTCTGTTGTATGTAAGTCTCTCAGTCTAAGGTATTTGTTATAGCAGCCAGAGTGGACTAACACAGAACTGTTTAGAAAGGAGACAGGAGCACTTTGTGAATTAAAGCACCACTTTATCAATAGCTGTGCAGCCCCAGATATCCAAAGAAGTGCCTTCATAAAAGAATGAGGTTGAATTTACAGCTGAAGCTTGAGAGCTAAGCAGCACTTTCCAGTTAACACGAATTAAAAGTTGGTGAGCCAGTGTGCTCAGGCTTGCTTGTGAAAAACAACGTTTAACTCAGGCAGGTCCTGAACCCATTAACCCATCCAAGTGCATTGAATTGAAAAAAGAAGCTCCTGCGAGGTTCTACCTATAACCCGGAGATTGGAAATAGATAGGCAAGCAAAGCACGGAGAGCAGAACATTGCTTTTAAGATAAAGTTAATGTTCTGAGGCTCATTCTATGTCTGAAACTTCTGCCTACGGAATTTTTAATGTATCTTCTTCAGTGTTAGAGTAACAGTGAGCTGGGAACAAAGGGGGTAAAGATAAGCCAGGCACAGGAGAGGTGACCAAAGATTTTCTTTCATTACATACATTTTTCCCCAGTCACTTTTCTCAGAGATTTAGGATCTGATCTTGAGCACTTTGCTGCCTGACTCTCCACTTTGTATAATGTTATAGATGGATATATGGAAGATCTGGATAATTGCATGTCTTAAAGTTCCTCCTGTGTAATATTTTCCCCCATTCAATGGCCCTGAATTCTTTTCGTTTCATTTTGTTTTGTTTTTGTCTGAGACAGGGTCTCACTCTGTAGACTAAAGTGGAATGCACTGGTGCAAGGCTGGAGTGCAGTGGTGCAATTACAGCTCCCTGCAGCCTCCACCTCCCACGCTCAAGCAATCTTCCCACCTCAGCCTCCCAAGTGGCTGGGACCACAGGTGCATACCACCATCTCTGGCTTATTTTTAACTTTTTTGTCGAGTCAGGGTCTCACAATGTTGCCCAGGCTGGTCTTGAACTCCTGGGCTAAATGGATCCTCCTGCTTTGGCCTCACAAAGTGCTAGGACTACAGGTATGAGTCAATGCCCCTGGCCCCTGAACTCTTACAAAGAGATAATTTCTTAAAAACTTAAAACATATGTTATTCATTTTAGCCCCTACTCCATATGTGGTCTAATAAACTACTGATATGCAACACGTTTGCTAAACCCTTTAATACAATTATTTGGAATAATATTGCCACTGATAGTAATTAGAACAGAAAAGCACTCAGCGCTTCCCTGAATCCCTTTGGCCTGCCTCCTACTCCCAGTCCTCTGTCAACCCTTCTGTTGCAGTTCCTGCTGAGCTGAACAAGAGACACACATGTCAGCCTCACAGCTTAAACAAAGAGCTACAGTGAAAGAAAAACAGCTGAGCCAGCAGGAAGCATAAACAGAGGGGGAGGTGTCAAGATAGCTATTTTTAAAGCCAATGTAGTAAATAAACTCATAGACTTTAATAAAGCCAGGTAGCTCTTTTCTTGAGAAGCTAGCCTATGCTTCAGGCTTGGCCCAAGGTTTGCTTGATCCTCTATTAGAACAGCATATTTGAAATTTTGGTAAGGCAAACAAACACTGGGGCAGGGGGAGACATGTCCTCATTCTTAGGATTTTATTCTTAAAAAGAAAAACAGGAAGCTTGAGAACCATGAAAACACAAGGCAGATAGGAATCACAAAATATGAACAAAATGTTATTGTTTCCCATCAAGATACAAATGGATGCATCATGAATTTGATGGCAATTTCTCCTCTTTGGATCTTAACTACATCCCTCCTTCTGGCCCTCAAAGTCCTCAACTGTCTCTGTCACCTTAATCTATTTCTCTTTGCTATTTTGTTCTTGCTCTTGGATCTGACAAAACAGAAACAAAAATGCATTATAATTATGAGCACATGATGTGCCTGGAACTGTGTTATGAGTTATCTTACTTAACACAATACTTCTAATATCTCCAGTGTTGAAGAAGAAACTGAGGCGTACAAATTCCAATGTAGAATAAATTCCCTGCACCTGAATGGCCTACAGAGTTCTATAGGACCTGGTTCCTGCCTACCTTGCATCCCTCACCTCCCTGATCTCCTACCCCTCTCTTCTCCACTTCAAACTAACCTTTGAGTTCCTTGATTAAGTCAACTTACATTCTACCCTAGGGCTGTTGCCCTTGTACTCACCATTGAAAGGCACTGGAATCCTCTTCCTCCAACCATGGCTCCTTCTAGTCATCTGGTTCTCTGCTCAAACGTGTCATCTCTTAGAGTAATCTTCATGAACGTTCAGTTGAAAGTACCTAATCTTTCCCTCAGAGTAACTCCTTGTTGTGGTCACCAAGGTGCACCATTCAGATGACCCTATACAGGAGCATAGTTGGCTGATAGCCTCCAACTGCCCCATATTTAGATCCATTGCAGTGTTCACACTTAGACCCGAGGCTCTCTCTTCTGAGGCTGCCCTGAGCCTATGACTGAGTAAGGTAGGGGTACTAGACCCAGCCCACTTCACCACTTCTGCCCAGTGCAGGACTCCTCTAATGAACAATATCTACTCAGGACTGGGTTCTGGGGCAGAGATCTCATCAGGTCGGTCAAGACTTTCTTCGAGCTGCACCATAACCTGTCCCAAACTCCCTCTTTCCTTCTCTCCTTGTCCAGGTGTCAGAGCTGCATCCCATTTGAAGTGCTCCCCAGCTACTCCTGCTCCCACTCTCTCTTATCCTTCACAGTATCTTCTCCCAATCTATTGTTTATCTAATTCTGTCTTGATGTCTGCTTCTCAGAAGACCTGAACTCTCTTGTAAAACACTGGTTGATTACTTTTATAGCATTTATGACTATTTTTATTGTATCCAATTAAATTGATCCACTTATGTATTTATTTAATGTCTCCCTCCTACCACTGCCACCATCTCCTCGTCAATGTAATCTGTCTTATTCATCACCTTATTCCCAGTGCTAAGAACAGTACCTGGCTTATAATAGATCTTCAGTTAATATTGTTGAATAAATGAATTAATGGATTTAGAAGGCTAGATTTATGCTTTAGATCCAGCAGTTCCTCTTTATTCAGTTACTGTGAGTTTTACTGTTCTAGGTTTGGACATAAAACAGTAAGCAAGAAAGAGAAAGTCTCTGCCCTTTTTCATGTATATTCAAGGAGAGAAGACAGGTAACAAACAGATAATCACAAACATATGTATGCTATGTGATAAGAAATATAAATAAATTATAGTGCATAATAAGGGAATAAAGAATGGTTGTTGAGTAGTCAGGAAAGATATCTCTCTGATGAGATGACATTTGATCAGAGATTTGAATGAAATAAAGGAGTGAGTCAAGCAGATACCTGGCTCAAGAGTGTTCCAGGCAGGGGGAGCATAAATGCCAAGGCCAATGATGGAGTGTGTTTGGCAGGTTCAAAGAACAGTCTGGAGGTCAGTGAGCCTGAGCCAGACAACAAGGAGAATGGCAGAAAACACTATGCGGGAGGCACATGGTAAAAAAATGGCAAGTCCTTGTGTGCCATCATAAGGATTTTAGATGAGATTTTCCTCTAAGTGAGATGGAAAGTGAATGGATAGTTCTCCCTGACACTTTAAAAGGATGCATCTGGCTGCTAGGTGGGAAACAGTAAGAGATCAAAGTAGAATTAGAGGAAGCAGAAAGCTGGTTAATATTTCATAAATATCTCTAGTGTCTATCAGTAAAGATGGCAATATTTGGCCAAATTCTGGTTATACTTGAAGACAAAGTTAGTAAGATTTCCTAACAAATTGAATAACCAAGGCTTGTGGAAAAGGAAAGAATCTAGGATAACTCCAAGTATTTGGCCTGAGCAAACAGAAAGGTGGAGTTGTTGGTTACTGTGTTTTCCTCCAGTCAAGATCAGCTGAACAGGTGTAGTCATACATAGGCAGAGTAGATTTAACCAGATTCGAGGTTTTTCCTGTTGAATACAATGGTGGGAGTGTTTTGAGGATATTGCAAATGAATAATTGTCCTGATGGAAGATGGAATATAAGTTGCACAAGGAGAGACATTAGCACATGTGGGGCATGACAGAAAGAGAAAAGGCATATGGTTGGTAGATGGAAGGTCTCTGTGAGACTGAAGAATTGATGGTACTAATGTAACAGAGGGTGAGATGAAAACGTCTGAAGTGGTGGTCAGGAAGTAGGGTGGCCATGTTTTTTCCTTTGTTCCATAACTGTTTTAGTCTGTTCTTATGCTGCTAATAAAGACATACCAAAGACTGGGTAATTTATGAAGGAAAGAGGTTTAATTGTCTCACAGTTCAGCATGGCTAGGGAGGCCTCACAATCATGGCAGAAGGCAAAGGAGGAGCAAAGTCATGTCTTACATGGCAGCAGGCAAGAAAGCTTGTGCAGGAAAACTCCTACCTATAAAGCCATTAGCTCTCATGAGACTTACTCACTCAGGAGAACAGTAAGGGGGGATTTGACCTCATGATTCAATTATCTCCACCTAGTCCCACCCTTGACGTATGGGGATTACAATTCAACCTGAGATTTATATGTGGGCACAGTGAAACCATATCAATAACAATCCTTTTTTTCTCAGTTGAATAATATTTGAGAAGAGTTACAAGTGAAATGAAACAAATTCCATACCTACCTCTTCAACTACCATCCCGTATGTCAACCCCTCTCCATGGTTAAGGTTCTTGAAAAAGTCTCCTTATTGAGCTTCTGCATTCTCCATGTTTATTTCTTAATTCCATATGGTAAGGCTCCCATTCACAACATAGCAAGGCAAAATTTTGTTTGCTACAGCTTTCAACACTACCTTGAAGCCAGCTAAAAGTCTACTCCTTTTGATTTATGACATCTCTTCAGTCATTTGTATCTCTCATTCCTACATTACATATCCCCAATTTCTTCAATTATTCCTTATGACATAGTTTGTAGCTACTTTGAATCCTGAGGCTCTCAGCTGGATGTGTTCTAATTTGTCTCTTAACATATGTCTCTAACTCTCTTAACATATAATGTTCAGTATTATTCAGAAATAAGAAGAAATGAAGTACTGGTGGATGCTACGTGGATGAACCCTGAAAACTTTATGCTAACTGAAGGCAGCCAGTGACAAAATACTATATACTATATGATTCCTTTTTTATAAAATGTCAGAATAGGCAAATCGAAAGAGACAGAAATTAGATTAGTGGTTTTCTAGGACTGGGGAAAGATAAAGGATTGGGGATAATGGCTAAGGATTGCAGAGCTTCTTTTTGTGGTGATGAATATATTCTACAATTGATTGTAATCATGCTTGCACAACTCTGTGAATATACTGAAAGTCACTGAAGTGTATACTTTAGGTGAATTCTATGGCATATGACTTATATCTCAAAAAAGCTTGAACCCGGGAGACAAGGTTGCAGTGAGCTGAGATTGTGCCACTGTACTCCAGCCTGGGCAACAAGAGTGAAACTCTGAAGTAGAGTGCTTCAACCTCTATAATTTCAACTTCACTCTGTATAAAATAGATAAATAAATAATATCTGCTCTACCTCCTCCTTGACAAGGTTGTTGAATCATATTTTGCAACATCATAATTATGTAAGTTATTAGCTTGAGTGACTCTCACCACCTCACATTTGGATTACTAACACATTTTACTTGCTGGTAACCCATTTGTTTTGCATGTAGTGGTAAGAGGGTTTTTTTATTTTTTTGTTTTTTAACATGTATTACCCAACTCAGGAAAGAATTTATATTAGTATCCACTTAGTACTAGTACTAAGGACCCAATGTACTAGCACTTAGTACACACTGTATCAAGTCCAACTCTTCACCTTAGCATTTAAAGCTGTCTTCCAACTTTGTCCCACACATCCCATCATTCTTTACACCAACTTTGTCCCACACATCATATCATTCTTCACAGCCAAACTACTTACAATTATAAAACCATTGTTTTCTCTTTCATGTATCTTGCATATTAACTGTTTAGCTGGTTAGTTCCCTTAAACAAAACATACTCTACTATGACCTGAATGTCTCCAAAGCCCTAACCCACAATACGATGGTATTCGGAGTTGGAACGTTTGGGAGGTAATTAGATTTGGATGAGGTCTTTAGAGTGGGGCCTTTAAGATGGAGCTTTATAAGAAGAGGAGAGACCAGAATGCTTTCAAGCTCTCTCTCTCGCTCTTGCTCTGCCATGTGAGGACACAGCAAGAAAGAGGCCATCTGCAAGGCCGCAGCAGAATCCTCACTGAGGAACTGAATCAACTGGCACCTTAATCTTAGATTTACCAGCCTCCAGAACAGTGAGAAATATATTCCTATTGTTTCAGCCACTCAGGTTATGGTATTTTTAGGGCAGCCTGAACTAATACATACTTCTTTAAACTCCCCACCAATATTCTGTCATCACCTCCTTCAAACATTTTTTTCAAAACTTTCTTATTTTAGAATTTTCCCCCATACTGATCAGTTCATTACTCTGCATCCTCTTGTGAATTTTGCTACATATAAATCTAATTTGCTGTTCTTATTCATTTATGTATTACATTTTAACTCACCTATTTGACTAACTTCAAAGGACAGAAGTAACGTCACCTAATTGACAAACTTCTGTTACACCTTCATTTCTCCAAAACATAAGTTTTGTAGTAATTTTTACCAATATTCAGCCACCACTGCTTCTTTTTTTGCTGAAACTGTTGGCTCCACACTCTGGTCCAAACTTAATAGGAAAGACTCACCATAAAAGATAATCAAGAATGGCTAACACACAGTATGTTGAAATTTAATTTCCTTAAGTTTAATTCCAGAGTTCTGATACACATTAGCATTTAGAGTGCCAAGAATTACAGTGTAGAAGGTGAGTAAGTACATTTAAAGATTGCTCCTTTTTGTTGTTATATTACAAAAGATTATAGTTGAGGCAGATCTTGAAATTGCATCTCATCAGCCCAGCAGGTGGTGTGACTCCCATAGGAGAACAGGAAAGGACATGTCCCATAAGGAGGTAACTCAGAGTCTCTGCTAGCTCACAAGCGTGGTCTCAGTGACCTACTCGAAAGCTATTCTGCTTGTATCATCAGTTCAGCCTCACCTTGGAAAACTCAAGCCCAGTTTTCTCAAATGATTTTTAGATAATAAGATTTCCAGATGAAAACCAGGGAGCATTTCCCAATTTTTAATACATCAAGGAAGATGTTTTTCCTTGCTACCAGTCCCATTTTCTAATCAGTCAACGCTTCCTGTGATATCTGTAGGGGAAAGGTGTAGTGCAATTGACAGGGAGAGATGAGATCTTAAGCCTCTGCTCATTCATTGGGTGCTGAGTAGTAATGCCTCCTGCAGGCCACAGGAACTTATCTCGGGCGGATCAGTTACAGCTGCAAGGATGGGGCCATAGCCCCATAAATGCACTCCTTATTTTATGGGCAAAGAAGCTAAGGCCTGTGAAAACGACATGCCCAGTGGTACAGGAGTTACAAACACGGTAATAAATATTGGCTCAAAATTTGGCATGGAAGCTTATGTGCTGCTCTAGAGGAGATCTGCTATGATGTGGAGATTGGCTTGCTGTGGGTGTGTTTTATTGCTCTTATCATTTAAAAGTACTTTTTGATTATTTGTCTCCCATTTTTTGAGGTTACAAGGAAATCCTTCAAAATGAGTTCTTGTGAAAAACCTGAGAATGGAAGGAAGGAGGGAGGGATAGGAAGAAGGAAAGAGAAGCAAAAGGTAGGAAGAAAGTTGACCTTGTTGCCCTTTCCTAGTCTCCTCCCCCGACTTTCCTGTTCTCCACTGTGCCCATCTCTGGTTTCACCAGGCTCCATTCCTTCCCCAGCTCCCTGTTTCCCACGGCCCTGAAAGCCAGCCGACAGGGATTTGCATTTTGAAAAGCCTTGTGTGGCTGCCGGCGCTGGGCATGCTCAAACGCCCAGAACTGGCTTTTTTCGGCAACTTTGGCAGCTCTCCCACCCCTACCCGAAGGGGCAGGTACGCACAGCTCCCTCGGTGTGAGTAAACGGAAAGAAATTACCCCACTCCCGCCCAGGGCAGAAGGCCACAGGCCCGCGGGTCAGTGTTGTGCTCCGGGGACGCTGCCAGGGGGCGCCGGGCCCTCGGGGGT
>NW_012103065.1:1066719-1073634 GCF_000951045.1 Mandrillus leucophaeus
GGCCCTCGGCGTTTGGAAACCCGGAGGGAAGGGGAGGAAGCGCCCGAGGAGGCTTCCGAGCGGGAGCTAGGTCAGGCGGTGCGCAACCGAGGCGGGTCCTCCTCTCCGGGTGCCCGGCCTCCCTCCGCCCCGGCGGGCCAGGACTCCCCGTGGTGGGGCGGGCGCGTCACTTCTCTCGGATGCCTTCGGCGACCCAGCAAAGAGCCCAGGCGCGAGTCCGAGGCGGCGGGTCCTGTGGAAACCCTTTGCTTTGAAGTTTAGCTCAGCCTTACAAAGACGAAGGGGCATTCGTGGCTAGAAAATAACCACCCCCCCACGCCGTCCCCAGCCCCCTCCCGGAAAACCCTTCTTCGTGTGAGGTGTGGGTTGTGTTTCGACTGTGGTTTTCTCATGCCCAGAGTGCCACGTTTGGTGAAATCAGTGCACCTTTTGTGGGGTCTCTGAGATGGGGCTGAAATGTCTTTCCTGTTAACTTCCTATGGCGACTCCTTAAGTGGTCAAGGAGCATCGATTACATTCCGCCTGCGCTGGGGAAAGGCTGCGCTGGATGCTTGATTTTTCTTGCTGTAGGGGCATGGAAGCCACCCAAGTGGGGTTGGGAAGCTTTGCTTTAGTAGTAGGCAAGGCAGATACTCGAGTGGTGAAAACTGCTGTGAAAGGAGCGAGAGGGTCACGCCAGACAACACGGTTCTCCCTCCGCTGCCACCGTTTCTGATGAATGAGATTTGCCAGGTACACGCAAGGCTTTTATTTGTTCTTCGCACTCTTCTGTTCGTGAAACGCTACGTGGAGGTCTTTTCCAAATGTTTGACAGGGAAGAAAATAAAAAAGAGTAAACCAGGGTTTTCATTGAGGGAAGCAGTAGGAAGATAGTCACAGGTTAAGATTTGTGAGTTAGGGTTTTCTTTTGTTTGCATGTTTTCTTCTCACACTCTAGGTATTTAGATGAAAAATTTCTCAGAATCTTCATTTGCATTTCCAAGGACTGCTTTTATTTTTATACCAGTTATAATAAAAAAGAAATGTTGCACAAACCTGTTTTCAGTAAGCTTCTGTTTCACTGGTTTAGTGACTGCAGAAAAAATGGTGGGTTTTTTTTCTCCATTACTAGTAGGCTTGGGAGCAGCAAAGTTGGCATGACTAAAAGTAATAATGATCTGAGTCATTTTGCAAGTAAACTGTGAAATAACTTTGCATTTTAAAGACCTGCGTGGCTTTTTTCACCCTCTCGCCCCCAACGTAAGTCTTTCTCAGTTAATGCTGTTGCCTAAGTTTTTACATTAATAAGAAATACTGTGTTTTGAGGAGGTTAGTGTATCTGCTTCTCTTGTGAATTGAATGTGAGATAGAGATGAAATAAAAGGATTAAAAAGTTTTTTTCTTGCAGTTTTTGCTCTCCTGGTGTGATATGTTGTTTCAGTGTATTTCTGTGTGACTCTTAGTTTGAGCCAGCCATCCACCATGTTTAAAGCAATTGAGAAATGAATCATCTGGTCGTGGTGTTTTGTCCTTTAATTAGGTGACTGTTAGGGATGGACTAGAATAAAGGTCCCAGGAGGAGGCTTTTGCTTGTGTTCAGAAGAGATCAGTGTGTCTTAACCTTAGCACGGTTGGCATTTGGGGCCGGGAAATTCTTTGTTGTGCAGGTTGTTTTTGTGCATTGTAGGATGTTCAGCAGCATCTTTGGCCTCCACTCATTAGATGGTAGTAGCAGTCCCCCAACCTATGAGCTCCAAAAGCGTTTCCACATATTGCTAGAAGTCCTCTGGGGGCAAAATACAGCCTTAGTTAAGGAGCACTGTTCTAGATTAACACTTAAATATAATTGAATGTATAATATAGAATCAGAAGGTGAATCTTTACAGTCATCATAGTGAGTTTGGAGAGAGATGTAGCAGAGGCCTTATTTTCAGAAGAAATTATGGAATTCTTATTTCTGTTTTGTTTTTGTTTGTTTTTTTGAGACGGAGTCTTGCTCTGTCGCCCAGGCTGGAGTGCAGTGGCCCGATCTCGGCTCACAGCAACCTTCGCCTCCTGGTTCGAGCCATTCTCCTGCCTCAGCCTCCGGAGTAGCTGGAACTACGGGTGCGTGCCACCATGCCTGGCTAATTTTGTGTTTTTAGTAGAGACCGGGTTTCCCCATGTTGGCCAGGCTTGTCTCGAACTCCTGACCTCAGGTGATCCGCCCGCCCCGGCCTCCCAAAGTCCTGGGATTACAGGCGTGAGCCACCTCGCCTGACCAGAATTCTTATTTCGTTAAACCAGTACTAGCACCATTAGAAATACTTCAGAATGTTTTTTAGCAATCTCTAGGTGACTGAATTCTTTCGGCTGTCTTTTCTAGCTTTGGTCTTTTGCTTTTCCCTACCTCTTGGGAAATCCTGGCTGTCCTGCTGGCCCAGCACTCTGCTCTGTCTTATCCCCGGTCTACTCTACCCTTTTGCCCAGAGTTCCAGCACCCTAGTCCTGTAAACAGAATGCTGGCTTACTTATTCCAGAAATTCAATTCTTGGAATGTTTGAAGACATTGTTTTCCTAATTTGACTTTAGTAGTGAATTGTGACCTTTGGTTCTTTTTTGAATCCTTAAAGCATATGTATAAGCAGCTCGTTGAAATAATTCCATGTAAAACACGGCAACAGAATCAACTAGAAATGCAAAAACGTTTCTAGGTAACGTATAACCAGTATCACAGCCATTTACATCAGATCTTGTTCCTTTTCACTTATTCTGTTTTTCTCATCAAATGATGTTTTTTAAATTTAAGGCATAAAAACTCTAAAGTACGTTAAAGACAGTCTGTAAATATATTGTATTTTTTTCTTAAGGAATGTATTGTCATTTTAGACAGTGGGGCTGAGTAATTTAGATATGAGACTTGCACACTGTTAGTAAAGATTTTGGCACTGAGTGTCTATATGATTTAAATCAGAGGTATTTCAATATACTGAGCAGTGAACTAGGCCTTAAAAAAAGAGGACCTAATCTAATCATTGGCACTAAGGAAATTAGGCCAGAGTGTGGGTTGTTTGTCTTTTTGGTTTAGTTTTTATGCTTATTAGGATGACAGTACTTAATACAGAAACTTATTTTAAAGAAGTAAGTAATAATGAATTTTTTTAATATAATAATGTCTACTTGTTGAGGAAATTATTTTTTATTATATCTTTGAGAATGTTTTAATTTATCATCCTTCTAAGGGCAGTAAGATTAAGCTTATGCTTTATTTCAGTAGGTAACTGTAGTGTACTACTGGTACTTACTAAATGTTTTATGTGTTTTGAGAACATAAGAGATGATATACAAATAAATGATCATCAATTAATTTTCTCTTCCAAAGCTTTGAGCAGTATTCTCCTTTATTCCACCTCACTATCCTTCCTTCCGCTCCACTCACCCTCATATACAAAATTCGACACCCTTGTCTCCTTTAGCTTGGTTTGAATATTCCAGGTTTAGGAGAAAATGAGCTGAGGGATTGGATTTCTTCTGTTTGGTGGATATTTTTCTATTGCGACCACCGGCCAGCTCTTTGGGATGCTGCATCTTTAATCTTCCTTTTGAACTTGCCCTGTGACTTCCCCTAGTTGAGAAATTTTGGCATTGCAGGGCTTTTGATTTTTCATTGGTTTGACTTTCTTAGAATTGGTTTAGGATCTTAGATATCAGAAAGCCCATTTCCTTGAATAAATGGACCCGGTATTTCAGTATGGGTTGTGTGCTTCTCTCTCATGGTGTACCTTATATTAGCAGTTACTTTAATAAGAAGCCACAGGTGGTTTAAGAGTGTATTTTGGAATTGGTGATTTTTTCTGTACCTTCCGTTTTTCATTTTCATATTCATAGTTCAATTCCTTCTCTGCCTCTGGCAGCCTAATTCCAGTAGGCTTTCCTGCTTCTTGTCTTTCCCTCTAGCCTGTTCTTTCTACTGTAGGTATCATGCTGCTTCCTTGCTCAAAAACCTTGTTGACTTTTCCGTTTCCTGCAGAATAAAATCTTTTAGACTTGGCTTCCCTCTACCCTTATACTTTTTCCTTAGGGCACCCTTCTCCTCCAAACAGAAACTGTTGGCATATGTTAAAGCATATTTGCACTTGATTTCTGGTGGTGGTTAGCCTTCTGCCCAGCCTATTTTCCTACTGCTGTGAGCACTTTAAAGGCAGAACTTTTGTAGGTTTTCTTTGAATTCCTAACAACCCTTCTATTTTATCATGTGTAAAATGACTTCTTAATTATGTAAAATTATCTTGCTGGAATATAAACTTTTTGCTCTGCTACTTTCATTATCAGTGAGAGCAAATAACTGCCCAGCCAAATTATGTAAACAAAAAAGGAATAGTAAATTATGTGATGACCACAGTGTGAACACATGGCATCTAAAATCAAATTGTTTGGTTTAAGATTTTTTTTTCGTATTTATAAGAACTTTTCACAGTCATTATATTTGATAAATTAAAGTTGTGAAAATGATAATGGTTATTCATTGGAGGAGGGTCTGCTATGTTGCAATTATGGGATTTTGCCCTGCAAATTTTTTTTTTTTTTGTAAAGGTAGATCTCATTTTCTGATTTTTATTTTTGGCCCCAATTTCTGATGCATGAAAAGTATGACTCTTGTTGAATGTCTCAGTGATAGGAAATATGCCTGTCTTACAGAATTTAATAGATGTTATTTAAACCTGAAAAAGACTGCTGTAATTTTTTAAACAAAAATTGTGTATTCAACCACAACCTTAATTTTTATTTTGTAATAAATTTCTAACTGCTTTGGAAAATTCTATGTACAACAAATTCACATGGGAAGACCTGAGTGTATTTGAGTGTATTTGCAGATTTCTTGGTCACATGTTCTGGCATGCCGTTAACCAATGTATGACTCCCCAGAGTATGACACGGTGAAGTTCAGATCCCAGACTCCATTTGAGTCTCATGAACTAAGGTCAGCTCTACCTCATCTTTTAGTGCTCGGACTGCTTTCTGTCCTAACTTGTGAGTGCCAATTAAAAACCTTAATGGAAATAGGGCAGAAATAATTTTAAAATGAATGTTCATTACCATAAATGTAATGACTTAACGCAAAATTTATTGTCATACAGTTGTGGAGGTTAGAAGTCCAAGAAGGGTTTCCACTGAGCTAAAGTCAGGTTGTCCGTAGGGCTTCTTTTCTTCTGGAGATTCTAGAGGAGAATCCATTCCCTTGCCTTTTTCAGCCTCTTCAGAGGCTGCCTGCTTTCATTGGCTCATGGTGCCTTCTCCATCTCAAAGCCAGCAATAGCTGGTGGAGTCTTTCTCATGTGGCATCACTCTCCTGCCTCCCCTTTTCACTTGGAAGGAGCTTTGTAATTACGTTGGGCCCACCCACATAATCCAAGTTAATAGCCCCATCTCAAGATCACATCTGCAAAATTCATTTTGCTCTGTGAGGTGACATATTCACAGGTTTCGTGGATTGGGACATATTTATCTTTGGGGACCATTATTTTGCCGAGCGCAGTCAGTCCTCTGGCTCCCAAAGGTTGGTGTCCATCCTGCATGCAAAATGCATTCACCCTCTCCCAACATCTCCGAAAGTCTCAACCCAATACAGCCACAACTGACTGCAGAATCTCAACTAGGCTCTTGATCTAACTCAGGAATGGGTGAGATTCTGGATTTAATCCATACTGGGACAAAATTCCTATCTGTTTGTGGACCTGTGAAACTAGCAAACAAGTTATCTGCTCCCAGAATATGGTGAGTCAGGCATAGGTTATCATTAAATGGAAAGAAAAAAGGAATCACGAGTTTTGAGCGCTTTCAAAACTCCTTTAGGTTTCAAGGGCTGGGGATAGTTCTCTGTGACTCTTTGCTCCACTCTCTGGGTACTGAACTTCTCCACTCTTGGGAGTCATCCTTCTTTTCTAATCAAGGGTGGTAGCACTTGTATGCTGCTTATTACTTTTATCAGCCTGTTTCTTGCCTGTGGAATTATGATAGTCTGACAACATTATTTCATTTCATATTCTTTTACTTCACTTTTTTCCTCTCCCGTTTTACTGTAACCAGCAAGAAAAAACAAAAACAAGAAACCGGCCACATCTTCAATACTTTGCTTGGAAATCTCTTCATCTTAGTGTCCAGGTTCATAGCTTATAAGGTCTGCTTTCAATATAACTGCTGGACTTAATTCAGCTAAGCTTTCTGCCAGTGTATAACAAGGATCCCCCTTCGTCTAGTTTCTAGTAACATGTTTCACCTTTCTTCCCATCCAAGTCCTCATCAGCAGCAGATTTAAGGTCCATGCATCTAGCAATAGTGTGTTCATGATAATTCACATGTTTTCTAAGATGATAATGTTTCATATACCAGGCTCCTCACTTCCTTCTGAGCCCACACTGGGAGAGACATTAACATCGTATTTCTACTAACGATATGTCAAGGCCACCTAGACTTTTTCTGTTATGCTCCTCAAAATTCTTTCAGCCTCTGCCGGTTGCCCATTTCTGCATTTTTAGGTGTTATAGCAGCACCACACTTCCCATTATCTTCATTGATATATATAACTTTTGAGAGTACAAAATGATTGTAATTTTACATTCTCCCGTCCCTCATAATTTATGTGACTATCATGGTAACACTAAAAGCACCAGTTTCTTACATGTCATATGGAACCCATGGTGTTACTCAGGTCGTAACGTGAAAGAATAAAGCTCTTCTTTGCCTTTTCTTCATTGATGTTTTTCCTGATCATCCAGTCTAAATTAGTCTTCCTTCCTCTCCCTTCCTAATAATATTGAAATCATCTTGTACTTTTATTTTTTATTGTCTGTTGCCTTTCTCTATGGCATTGGCCCCATCAGAACATGAATCTTGTCAGACTTATCACCTGATGGGATGGTGCATAGTAGCCGTTTCATAATTGTCGGTTAAATGAAT
>NW_012103065.1:1073684-1081000 GCF_000951045.1 Mandrillus leucophaeus
TGCCAGTGTATAACAAGGATCCCCCTTCCTCTAGTTTCTAGTAACATGTTTCACCTTTCTTCCCATCCAAGTCCTCATCAGCAGCAGATTTAAGGTCCATGCATCTAGCAATAGTGTGTTCATGATAATTCACATGTTTTCTAAGATGATAATGTTTCATATACCAGGCTCCTCACTTCCTTCTGAGCCCACACCGGGAGAGACATTAACATCGTATTTCTACTAACGATATGTCAAGGCCACCTAGACTTTTTCTGTTATGCTCCTCAAAATTCTTTCAGCCTCTGCCGGTTGCCCATTTCTGCATTTTTAGGTGTTATAGCAGCACCACACTTCCCATTATCTTCATTGATATATATAACTTTTGAGAGTACAAAATGATTGTAATTTTACATTCTCCCGTCCCTCATAATTTATGTGACTATCATGGTAACACTAAAAGCACCAGTTTCTTACATGTCATATGGAACCCATGGTGTTACTCAGGTCGTAACGTGAAAGAATAAAGCTCTTCTTTGCCTTTTCTTCATTGATGTTTTTCCTGATCATCCAGTCTAAATTAGTCTTCCTTCCTCTCCCTTCCTAATAATATTGAAATCATCTTGTACTTTTATTTTTTATTGTCTGTTGCCTTTCTCTATGGCATTGGCCCCATCAGAACATGAATCTTGTCAGACTTATCACCTGATGGGATGGTGCATAGTAGCCGTTTCATAATTGTCGGTTAAATGAATTGATAAATTGTTGAATATTAATTTTGACTAGTTTTCTTTTAAAGGAAAAAATTGGTACATATTCTTTGTGCTTTGGGTATTTTGAGTTTTTTATATATATATATATCTTGCTGTATTAGAGTAATGAAAACCTACTACATTATTCCTAACAGTTCTAAAAAGCAAATTAATTTTGGGTACCATCTTGTGACGTGATCAAAAAAATATGATTCTTGGTAAATAAGTGGGAGAGTGAAATGTGATTTTCATATTTGTATATTTTGGGAACTTTGTTTTTAACAGTATTGTTGCCTTGCTGCTTCACGTGTTATTTAGATTTTTTCTTAAAATGCATACCACTATTGCAATGAGACATTTAATATATACTCACAACTCTATATTTCACACTGGATGACGTGAATCTAGTAAACCTCAGCTTTCAGGAGCCAGCAGGCTGCTCAGAAGCTCACCACCAGTCTCTTCTTTATGTCTTGCTTGTTCTCATGTGGTGAGAATGGTCACTGGTAACATTTGTAAAGTGTGTTCTATGCTTTTCATGTCCAATTACGCTTTAGCCTTCCCAGATCCTTAAGAGAATTTACAGTCTACTTGGGGAAGTACAATATATACATAAAAATAAGTCCTCATAATGTCAAATGGGGAAGAAAAAGAATAAAATAGATACTAGGTAGGGGAGGTGAGTGTCAGTATTGGGACTTCATTGTTGATCTTGCGGGGCGGAGGTGGAGGTAGCCTGCCTCTCAGATACTACTTTGGTTATAAATCTGTCAGTTTCCTTCGTGTATTTCTGAACCTACTATTTAACCCCGATTGGTTATAAGCTTTGTGTTGTCTGGAAACTTATAATTTAGAAGAGACTTTGCTATGTATGACTTTAGTTTTCAAACATTTTCCATGTCTAAGAAATTTTTTTCCCCTCCAAGGTTTATTTAGCTCTGTAGAAAGACTTTCCAGATAGGAAAGGGGAGTTGACTTCGAACTCGGGTGGTAAAAGGTTTCCCATGAGGTCTTGGGCAAGTTACCAAATTTTTTAAGCTTTGGTTTTTTCTTCTATAAATGCTGGAAAATAAATATATCTGCTTCATAGGGCTAGGGACAAAGTCAGCTAATGCATCTGAAGTACGTAGAATACTACCTGGTACATACGTTCTTAATAATTATAGGCTGTTATTATAAATACTTTAGAAACTCTGGAATCAGCCCTCCCTTGCAGTTTCATCCATGTATGGTCATAGACATTAAATTCTTTTTATTGGCTTTTCTTAGCAAGGGTGTGTGTGTGTGTGTGTGTGTGTGTGTGTGTGTGTTTACATGTATATGTATATATAGTGAAGACTTCAAGAAGTATAAATTCAGTTTTAAACATTAGTTTCTAATCCCACCGTAACTTCCTTGAGGGACTTGGATTTATCTTAACAGCCTCCTTACTGGGATTAGACCAGGTAAATATTTGTGCTGTGTTAAGAATTCTATAGAGAATGCACTTTTAAGTAATCAGAAGACTTTACAAATGTTATAAAAGTAATTTTCTCTTCATTTTATGATCCATTTTTAGAATTAGTGAAGTGATTTCTTGCAAACTTCTTTTTTTGGGGGGAAATAAAGCTGTTCGTGTAAATTATGAAACTTTGAGTTCATTCAAAAGATGGTGCTATTTCTCAGAGGAATTTATAACAACTTTCTGTACTGTTGACTCAAAGAGATTCCAGATAGAACTCCAGGGTTATAATGGATTTACTTTTAGGAGAAGCATCTCTTGAAAAGTGGTGGTAACCTTGGTAGAGAAACAGTGAATCATTGAATCTGTGATAGTATTTGTGCCTTTTAACAAATTGTAAAAGGAGTTCCTTAAGACTTACGTCTTGAATTGTATGAAACTCCTCCTGTTACACTTGCCTCACTAAAGTACAGTCCAGAATTTTTTCTAGTAACTAATCTATATTATGTATTTTTCTTGTTTGGGCACATAAATCTTATTTGACAGCTGCTGCTGAAGGCTTACTAATTTTATTCTTCATGGAAGAAGAACAAAAGAGGGATGGAACTTGTAAGTAAACCTACAGTTAAAGTCAATATAATGTAGTAGGAGTTAAAAGAAAACTGCCTTCTTATATGGTTCCGAAGTTAATCTAATTCCAAGAATTACATTTATGTCAGTATAGCTTAAAATTGGTCCGTGTGTACTAGCTCATTTACATTTTCACAAACTGAGCACATTAATCAGCAATCAGATCAAGAAATGTATGCAAGGGTTATTTTGTTACTGTAAAAAGTAATGCTGGTCAGTAAAGTTGCTGGGACTAGAAGATGGTGCTCCTCTAATTCAAGACCAACACTGTGCACTTGCCTCCATCCATTCATCCTCTCTTGCCTCCAGCACCTTTTTCCATCCACCTGATTCTCTAGCGTCTTCACACTGCTTTAAAGACTCCTGTGTCCTGGTCTCAAGTCATGCCTAGCTTTAAAAGTGATAAAATCCAAGTAGTACACCCCTTAAGTACTTTTTAATCTATTGTTTTTTAATTTAAACTTTTCAGAATCTTCAGAAAAATAGGCAGCATTCATATTTTTCCTTTTTCACTTTCTAGTCACTCTTTGAATCACTTTCTGCTTTAAATTATTGACTTTCTGATTGATACAGAAGTATTGAGAAATAGGCAGTCATGTAACCTTATCAATCTATATCAATCTGTATACTTTTTAAAGAGGTAATGTGGTGTCTGTTCCTGTGTACTTCTCTCCTTCTGGAGTTCCTTTTGTATGAAGGTCGGGCTTCTCATTCGAACTTATTTGTAACTTCTTTGTGGTTTTTATCTTTTTGTGCTACTTACACATTTTCTAGGTTCATTTTTATCCAGTTGGTAATAACTAATCTGCCTATTGATATATTGAGCTTTACATTTTAGTGGTGAATTTCTATGTCTAAAAACCATTTCTCATCTTTAGCTTGAAAAAGTATCCGTTATTCTACTTTATTTTCTGGCTTTTTCAAAGCCATTTTCATTATACTGTACCTATTTCATAGTCTGAAAAACTGTTTTTGAAGTTCTTGAGCTTCAGTTATTTCTGGTGTCTTGACTCTGCCTCGCGGTAAATTGTGTCGTCTTGTAATTTTTTATTTGTGAACATGTATAAGTAGTACATTGTCTGTGTGAATCCTGTACACCCTGCGTTGGCTGCAGTTTTCCTTTCCGTCTCGTGGATGCTGTGGCCGCCTTATTTGGTTTTTCCCAGGCAGCCCTTTCCTGTAGAGTCAGTATGAGGTAGCCAGGTTCTCAGCTGTTTTGAATGCTTTGCCTTCCCTGGTTATCTCGAGCATCAGGAAAATTATATGTTGCATACATTCCACAGAGGTCCCATGGTGTTGGGGAAAGGTCAGCTCAGGCATTCCCTCTGCTTAGCCACAATTCATCATACTGCTTGGATACGTGTTGCTGCCTAGGAGACTTTCTTAACCCAAACAGATCACCCTGCCTTTAGCAGTTTCTTCATCGTCTCTGACATACAATTCAACTTTGGCCCAGAGAGGAGATTAAGATACTGGTCTGACTCTGCCTCTCTTTTCCCCATCTGCCTTCTGCAGTTGCTCCTAACTGAATGCCCTATAGCTCCCAAGCTTGCAGGCTCTGCCACAGGATGCCTAGGAAAGTAAGCCACTTGTACTCTTCCATTTTTGTCTGGATGTCACCAGTGTCTGCCTCTTCTCCCATTATTCATGTAAATGCAAAAGAGAAAAAAAGCACTTTAATAATTTTCAAGAATTTCTCATATTACATTCTCTATTGTGTCTGGCTCTGAAGTTAGGTTTTTGTGTTTTTTTTTTTCCCACAGTTATTCCTACTGTATGTCCTTGCTGCAATCCATGTGCTGACCTTATTTTTTTAGAGCTTGTTCTTTTTAAAGTTAAACTTTACTATGCATAGAAGTAATTTTGAAACTTTCAAAATGCAGATTCTCTGAGGTGGGGCCTGAGATTCTGCATTTCTCACAGGCTCCTGGGGTGCTTGTATTGCTGAGCCACGGTCCGGTCCATCTCACCGTCCTAGAGGAGGTGATCTTCTCTGGTTCTTTTCCGTTTATCCATTTCATAAGCATTTCTCACGTCTTATCTGGCCTTTGCCACATTCATGAAAACTATCACTTTATCAGTAAAGTATTTAAAACAGTGCCTTGCACAGCATAAACATTCATGTTTCAGATATTCACACATACATGCACACACATATATCTATCACACTTATTATTATTGCTGTTTTATAGTTAAACTTCTAATGTCAGTCTAGAAACTTGTTTTAGTAGTGCATTTTGGCAGAAACCATTTGGTATCCTCTTACATGGAAACATCCACTTCCTTAGGAATGACCAAAAACTATAATTAGTTATAATGAATCTTTTATGATTTGGCAAGAGTTTTTTAAGTGGAGTTCTTTTGATGATATGATTATTCAGGTCAGGCTGAAAGAGCCCCAATAATAATGTTTCTCTGACTGTTTTCCTCTGGTAATGTTTGCGACAAAACTCCTTTGTCATAAATCAATATAGTTGCTGGTGCAGACTGAATGTTTGTATGCCCCTGAAATTCACATGTCGAAACCCTAACCCCCAATATGATAGTATTTGGAGATGGGGCTTTTGGGAAGTAATTAAGCTTAGATTAGGTCATGAGGGGTGGTCCTTCATGATGAGATTAGTGTCTTTATTTTTTTAAAAAAAGACACAGGAGCTCTCTTGCTTGTACCAAGAAGTGAACGTATGAGACATAACTCAGTGAGGGCCCTCACCAAGAGACACACCAGTCTGGCCCCCTGAAGTGATCTCCAGCTTCTTGACCTATGAGAAATACATGTTTGTTGTTTAAGCCACCCAGTATAGTTTTCTGTTATAGCAGGCTTCACTGACTGAGACAGTTGCCAACTCTGATTAAGTTTACTGTCATTGGACTTGAAATAATCATGCTGCTTTCCTATGACTTCAGCTCTTCTGATCTGTAGGTGGTGCATACAACATGATTTCCATCACTTTTAAAAGGGAGTTTTGATCTTAGAAAACTATCCTTCATGTTTAGTGATAAGTAATTGCAAAATAAGAACTATTTTGTGATTACAGCGTGTGTTCTATAGCTTCTGCTTTCATCATAGTATCATTTGCTGGTTGGGCTTAGTTGCAGTTATGACATCTGGTTCTTATGAAACATGTGTAAATTCATTCAACAAATATTTATAGAATGCCAGTTCCATGGCCTGCATTTTCTAAATATGTGGGAATGGAACTGTTTGGGAAGCTGATATATTAAAGTACATAACACATTATTGGAACATTTCACCATTAGGTGAAACAATATGTTTTGTTGTTGTTGTTGTTATGTTTAAATGTAAAAACTGGGCTGTAGGTTTACTCTCTCATTTGTCTTAATATGCCTTTGTAGTAAATCATCTTAACGATGTTTTAGATGAATGCAGTTTATAGGTCAAGTTGAGTTTTACTGCTTTTTGCCAAAAACTATTTTAGACTTTCAGAGCTAAGCACTAAGTAAATGGACTTCACAGTAATTCATACTGTGCACATGGTGATGCTTGGAATTTTAGAATTAATTCTCTGGAAGGTTGTCAGCTGACAAATGTCCCTTGTAGACTTAGCAGTCCCATCTGAAATAACTTGAACTGTAATTTAAAAAGTAGTATAGAAAGAGCAATTCTGAAAAATATAAAACTCTCAAAAAGATCTTAATAGTGGTCCCCTTTGGAGAATCGGTAGGATTTAGGCTTTGTAATTCATAGAATTGTGTAGATTTTGCATTGTATTTGGGTATATGTTGATGTTTATGTCCATCAGTGAAAAAAAATGTTATTTTAAAATTAAAACAAAACAAAAAACTTAGAAAATTAGAGCATCTGAATGATTTTGTCATATAAGCAACTTAACTTTTAAAAGTATAAGCTAAAAACCAGTTTGAAGAATTTCTAGAATGGGTTCATATCCATGGAGAAATAAGTTGAGAACCAAACTTTAATGTTTTAGAATTGAATAGTTGTATTCTAGAAATGATTTAGTATAAAAGTTTGTCTTTATTTCTGATAGTTAGGATTAGCCATTTAGATTTATGATAGTTTTAATAACTAAATATTATGTGGATGTTTACAACTAATATCTCCAGTTTATTTGATAGATCTTTTGAGGTAAAAATATAGTTATAACTTCCTTGTAATATATTTCCCACATATTTTGAGGTGTTGAGTCTTGAGATTGATATGTGGTATTACTAATACCAATGCAGTCTCAATAGTCTTAATTATATGCAGTATCGGTGTAGGAAAAATACAGGAATTGCTTTCTTTTGTTCTGGTATTTAACTATTTTCAAATGCTGCTTCTCTATATATAAAGTATTACAGCTATACTGTGGACATTTAGGGAAGCAAACATTTGAGTACATTTCTTTTCTCCGTATATTTTGAATGGTTGATGTATTGCAAATGTAAGTTTACACGTTTTCTGGCTTCAGTATTTACTTATTAAAAATTTTCTGTAAATCCCAACTTTAGTAGCTACATAATATTTTACAGATATTCCATAATTTATTTAA
>NW_012103065.1:1081050-1091573 GCF_000951045.1 Mandrillus leucophaeus
AAAAATGTTATTTTAAAATTAAAACAAAACAAAAAACTTAGAAAATTAGAGCATCTGAATGATTTTGTCATATAAGCAACTTAACTTTTAAAAGTATAAGCTAAAAACCAGTTTGAAGAATTTCTAGAATGGGTTCATATCCATGGAGAAATAAGTTGAGAACCAAACTTTAATGTTTTAGAATTGAATAGTTGTATTCTAGAAATGATTTAGTATAAAAGTTTGTCTTTATTTCTGATAGTTAGGATTAGCCATTTAGATTTATGATAGTTTTAATAACTAAATATTATGTGGATGTTTACAACTAATATCTCCAGTTTATTTGATAGATCTTTTGAGGTAAAAATATAGTTATAACTTCCTTGTAATATATTTCCCACATATTTTGAGGTGTTGAGTCTTGAGATTGATATGTGGTATTACTAATACCAATGCAGTCTCAATAGTCTTAATTATATGCAGTATCGGTGTAGGAAAAATACAGGAATTGCTTTCTTTTGTTCTGGTATTTAACTATTTTCAAATGCTGCTTCTCTATATATAAAGTATTACAGCTATACTGTGGACATTTAGGGAAGCAAACATTTGAGTACATTTCTTTTCTCAGTATATTTTGAATGGTTGATGTATTGCAAATGTAAGTTTACACGTTTTCTGGCTTCAGTATTTACTTATTAAAAATTTTCTGTAAATCCCAACTTTAGTAGCTACATAATATTTTACAGATATTCCATAATTTATTTAATCACACTAATGTTGATAATTGATGTCTCCTACTTTTATACAGTCATGTACTGTGCTGGAATTGTCAAATTTTATGCATGTATCATTGCCTGTATTCCTAATTATTTCCTTAAATTACTGGGTTAATAGTTTTGAACCATGTTAAGGATTATGATGTGTATAGATATAGATTTTCTCCCCCTAAATGGTCCAGTTTCTGTCCCTACAGGAGGCATGTGAAGCTGCTGTGTTTCACCTTACCCTTGTCAGCATTGAGTGTTCTTGTAATTATCTGCACTAACTTGATGGGTAAAAATGGCTTCCCATTGTTGCTGTAATCTGCAATTTTGGATTTGCTGAGGGGCAGTAGAAGGACTATATACTCTAAAGAAGTTATATTTGCTGAGGGGCAGTAGAAGGACTATATACTCTGAAGAAGTTAAATTTGCCGAGGGGCAGTAGAAGGACTATATACTCTAAAGAAGTTAATGTGCTCCATTTTGAGATTCATCAGAACCTGTCTTGTAATACCTTGCGTGTTTGTATATTCCCTCTTCCCCATGTACTTTTTGATCTTGTTACTTTTTCACCTAGATAGATTGTTTTGCTTCATGTTAATGAGAGGATTTAGAAAGCCTTAAATTGTTGGCCCATATAACTATTCCTTGAGTGGTTTTAACAAGGCATTTTAAAATTCACTTAATTTTTTATGCCTTCAGGATGTACAAACTAAAGTAGAGAAGAATTTGTTACACGAGTAGAAAAAATGGAAACTACGATAGACAAGACTGATTAATTCATGTTAGCATTGAAGACCTACATACCCTAAACCAAGTGGGACCAAACAGCATACCATCTGTATACCACCTATTTTCATGGAAGTGCAGGTTACAGTGAGATGCCCTCAGAACTGGACAATACCAGATGTTGACTTGACAGCTTAAATGTACTCTTGGTTGGAAGCATCAATTGATAAAACAATTTTGGGTAAAGCTTTATCAATACTTAGTAAAGGTATACATACCTTTGAGTTGATAATCCCATTCCTAGGTATGGATTCCAGAGAAAGTGTTGTACATGTACCAGGAAAAATAATTACTACAACATTGTTAGTAATAGCAAAATTTCAAAAGAACTAAATTATTAATCATCAGGAGTGAATAGGAGTGAATAAATATGTGAGCAGGAATGAATAAATAAATGAGGGTATATACTGAAAGTGAAATACTGTGTTAGAACTATACAAATGAAGTACTATACAGAGAAAGTGAATGTATGATAAATCTCAATAACAGTGCTAAGTTAAGTATGCATTTTGTAAAGTGATATGCTTTATGACACATTCGTATAAAGTTAAAAAAAATCCTCAGAACTATGCCATATGTTTATAGGTACAAACACATAAAGGAAGAGTGTAAATAAATGCAAGGAGAGGATAAACATCAAATTCAGAGTGCTGGTTACCCCTGAGGAGGCGGAGAGGGAAGTGGATCAGGAGGATGCATCCAGGGTACTGCAGTGTTTTAATTCTCAAGCCGGATGCTGGACACAGAGATGTTTATTATCTTGTTTTCTGGATATTTTTATATGACTGAAATATTTCGTAAATAAACAGGACTTTTGTTATCGTAGGCTAATTCATCTCAATTTTGGCATATTTTCCTGTGATTTCACATCCAGTTATTTCCCAAGCCTTGTTTACTCCTTATTGCATTGCATTATCCATCCATCATCCTCCGTTTTTCCATTTTTACACAAGTTAGTCTTTTGTAATGTCCTCTTACTGGTTTTCCTCCCTGCGTACTTCCCACCCTTCAGTCTATATCAGTCCTCCAGAATGACAGCTTTGATTGTATCAGTAACTGGCCAGAAGTCGTCAGTAGCTCTGGTTATTTACAGAATATTGTTCTCTTTATTAGCATGGAATTCGGGAGCCTGGGTGGTTTGGCTTCCACCCTGCATTTCCATATTTCCCATAATTCTCCGTTGCCACAGTGTGAGAACTTCCCCTGCTTTCCCATCTTGATAACCTTGCTTATGTTGTTCCTGTCTCAGGGAGTGCCCTTCTACCCTTACCTGCTTCCAGTCCTGCCCAGGCATGTTCATGAGCAGAGTTTGGGAGAACTTTTCTCAAAGTTGAATAGTATCTGGATCCCTAATAAAACAATTCTTATGGGTTCCTAATATTGATTTAAATGTATTGCAAAATCATTTCAATATATAAAACTATGAAAACATATAATTAGGTATAAAAATGTTTCTCACTTCTAGATAGCCACAAAGCCAAAAAAAAAAAAAAATTACACAGAAAACCACAAACCAGTAGAGTTGTCATTAACATGACTTGTTCTCTGCTGGTTGTGATGTCAGTCAGCTATAAACTGCTTTCACATGTGGCATGCCTACTATCAAATGCCAATGCCACAAGATGTCTTAATTCTTGCATCCTCTTTCTCTAATTGCAAAGTCCTCATTCCTGGGATGCTTCCACCTCCAGTGGAATAAATGCCTCAGTGAAGCATCTTCATAAATGAAAAGGCTCAGTAGTGTTCCCCACCAAGTGGCTGCATTACTACATGAAAAAAATACATCTGCCTCTAACTTTCTAATGCCTAAGTGCAGATTTATTTAATATTAGCTGTTGTCTGCTATGGGCTGTGTCAAAGGTTGTGTGGATCCAAACATATATCATACATAGATCCTGCCCTTGGGGAGTTTAGTGGCAAAAGAAACCAAGGAAACATTATTTACGGGAGGGATAAATGCTAGGGGGTATGATTTGAGCTTGTATTGGGAGACATCTGAATTTCAAGTTCAGAGCTGTTAATGCATAGCCCTTCAGCTATTAAAGGGCACAAGCAAGAATATGAAGTTCACATGTTTATTTTTAATTTTTTCACTTTATTCTCCGTTCATGGCCTCTTTTCATTTTTCAAAATATACCCTATTTCTTTCAGTTTGCTTGAACTAAGGTGGTAGGTTGTGTTAATCTCATGTTACAAAGCAGGAAATTGAGGTTTTGATAGATAAGGAATCTGCCTAAGACATACTGCTAGTAAGTAGCCAGGCTGGGTGTTGTCTCCTTGTATACTGCCTCTCAGTCCTCTCTTACGCTTCTTTCCTTATGTTATTTCATGTGCGCATTTGCAATTATGCAATTAAATGGTATTTTTCCCTCTATTAGGGAGACAGGGCCTGGTCAAAGTAAATATCTGTTGAATAACTTAGTGAACAATTATATCTTATGTTGAAAGAATTAATAACTACAACACCATTATTAACTGATATACCCAACAGGTGTTTTAACTAGATAATTTAAAAGGGGAGACTAAGTCATACATATCCATCGAAATAGGTTGGTGTTTTGTTTTTACAAAAAGGGGTTAAAGAAATCAACTTAAGGATATAATCTGGGGTTGGATTCAGTCTCATTTCTTACGCCTACACTATTTATGGCTGAAAGATTTCAAATGAAAAGTGAAATTTATTTAAAAAAAAAACCCGAGGCAATTAAATACCCTGAATCTTTGAAGAGAGTGGTAATTATATCTAATACACTGTATTTACCGAAGAATGTAGACTTTTATATTTCAGAAAGATTTTTTAACATCATTACTTTCCCACTAACCAAAGTAACTAAAATATTAAATTTATCATAATGTGTCACAGTGTAAAAATATTCCTGTCATTGACAGACCGGCCCCTGCATGATAGTGGTAGAGATTCCAAGAGGGCAGTTAAATCAGTCAAGCTTGTCATGTCAGAGATAGTCTTCAAGAAGGATCAAAGGGTTCATTTTAACTTTGTATTCTTTTTTTCCCATTAATATAGCCTTAATGTAGTTTTACATCCTTGGTTTTGATTATACAATGTGCATCTTAAAAATTAGTAAGCTGTAGTTAATGCTTGTATTTCTCTAATAACTTTTAAAGTATGTTTGAACACTGATTTATCTAATTATCAAATTGGAAGTAAAACTATTTCCAGTTCTACAAGTTAACTTGGAATAATGTCAGGGATATTTTTTCTCTAATACAGTAGGAGAAAAGCAATGAGGTGGTTAAAAACAAGACACGGGTGGCTGGGGTAGGATGCTTATTCCATCTGAAATGCTTAAATAGTGTAAATATACAAGAGAGTGTTTCTGGTGAGTTTGCTTTGAGGACTTGTATTAATGGCCTTAACATTCTGAAACATGGCCCTAAAATACTTTTTTCCTGAGGTCATCAAGAAGGTTAACATCCATTGTGCCATAGTCAAGAAGGAGAAAATAAATTTAGGTAACACAAAGTGATGCTTTCTTTTTCTTGCACTTTGGTGATTGCCTAGTTTTCTTAATCTTTATATCTTCTGTAACTTCTACTTTTGTCTCTGAGTGTAACTCCTAGAAATATTTCAGACAGGCAATTTACATACATTTCTATGGAAATCAAGCTTATATAGTCACTGAACTGATTATGTTTTAAATTAATTAATTATTTATTTATTTTTGAGATAGCCTCATTCTGTCACCCAGGCTGGAGTGCAGATGCATGATCTCGGCTCACTGCGGCCTCCACCTCTCAGGCTCAAGTGATCCTCCCGCCTTAGCCCCCCGAGTAACTGGGACTACAGGCACTCACCACCAAACCCAGTTAAATTCTGTATTTTTCTGTAGAGACGAGGTTTCACCGTGTTGCCCAGGCTGGCCTCAAACTCCTGTACTCAAGTAGTCTGCCTGCCTTGGCCTTCCCAAGTGCTGGGATTACAGGCATGAGCCACCGTGCATGGCCATTTAACGTTTATTTAGAAAAGAAATAGAAGGTGCACTTTTATTTTAATTGTTATTTTATGGTTATAATATCTTGTGTTTAATAGAGTTCTTGTAAACATTTTGTTAATGGTGTATTTTTAGCTTCTGCGTGAATTTGGTGAATTTTGTACTTGGTGTAGTTATGTAAAACTAGGATTAAATTTGGTGCACAGGGATTTTAGATATAAAGCCCTAATCTTCCCCAAGTTCTTGGGGAGTTTGCTGTGGAAAGAGTGGCAGGAATGAGGTGACAACATGATTTTTTTGAACACTCTATACATTAATCTCCAGGCTGAGGTTATCTGGGGCTTCCAGTTTTTGTTTGGATGCTTCTTGCATAAACAAGCCTCTAGCATACTTTCTGTTACTTGCTAGGGTAACTTTAGGTTCATTGTTGACAAATAACAGTTTAACTTTTACATCCTCTTTTATAGTTGGTTTTCTTTATATTAAAGGAAATGATGTGTACATTGTATATTTAAGAGAAAACTATAATATTTTCCTGAAAATGATATTTTCTTGAAAATGACATTTACATTTGCAAGAAGTTGGTTTTGATTATTGTCACTGGAGCTTTGGGCTCGGCAATAGCTTTCTGGGCTGTGTTCCAGAATTATATGAGAGCTATAGTTGTGAAAGACTTGGATTTACAACTTACTAGGTTATAGATAAAATATTTTTTAAAGTAGATTATTTTTGTATAAAATATAGTTTCATCTTTCGTGAGCTGTATTACCAGAGGAAAGTTACCTATTACATATTCAGAAAAAAATAAAATGATACATTGTTTATTTTTTCCGTTATAGCCTGCTTTTGAATTCAAGTTTAAATATATTGTTTGTTATAAATGTATTTCTAACTGAAGTGATTTTTCAAGATGACTGACTCAATATGTGGGATTATGCAATTTTTGAAGTATTGAGCTCTTCTTGATAAAATAAAAAGTTTAATACTTTTTATAGTCTCCTTACATGAAGGAAGACAGAATATTCTGAGTTGATATTAACCAAACACAGAAATTATTTTGGTTTTTGGATATGTTAATCAGTATTGAATTGTTTTTTCTTACATAAAAAGTAAACATTCATTGATACATTATCAACTTTAGTAATATCGAATTCTGTATTTCTATCCAATAGTACATACATGATGCATAAAAGTGATTTCTTTGGGCCTCTGTAAGGTCAATAATATTAAATAAAGGTTTCAGTGATTTCAGTTAGGTAGTTAGAGGTTATGTTTTTATTTATTCTGAAATGATTTCATCAGGATTAAACAAACTTCTGTGTGCTTACCTTCCTTAAATATATTTTACGTAGTCTAGTTTTCAAGACTTTGTACTCTTAGTCATTAAGGTGTCAAAGTCAATGAGTAGGCTGGTTCTTTTATTATTGAAGATCAGTGATTATAATTGAAGTTTTGAAATTTTAAGTAGCGATAGCATTCCAGGAGGAATGATAGCAGAGTTAGGCAGTTAGATGTTTAAGAAAAAAACAGTGTGTTACCGAGCAGACAGTTAGAAAGCTGCTGGGTGCAGTGGCTCACACCTGTAATCCCAGCACTTTGGGAGGCTCTGGCGGGCGGATCGCAAGGTCAGGAGTTCAAGACCAGCCTGGCCAATATGGTGAAACCCGTCTCTACTAAAATTACAAAAATATTAGCCAGGTGTGGCGGCGTGTGCCTGTAGTCCCAGCTACACAGGAGACTGAGGCAGAAGAATCGCTTGAACCCGGGAGGCGGAGGTTGCAGTGAGCCAAGATCGCACCACTGCACTCCAGCCTGGGCGACAGAGCAAGACTCCGTCTCAAAAAAAATAAAAAAGAAAGCAAGCTAATGTACATATCAACAAGCAAGTCTGCCTCTCTTCCTTGTGAAATTCAAAGCTAAGAGCTGTTGGAGCAGGCATTAGTTTTCTGAGGATGCAGTATTCATTTACATAGTCTCACTTTTTCAGTCCTAAAAAATATATCATACTCATTAGGCGTTTATTGTGTGTTTATCATGTACCATGTGTCCTGTTAAAAGACATGAAAGAAAATATGGAAAGAAAAGATTCTTATTCTCTGTATGTAGCAGTGGATAAGAGATTTAAGATTTCCTTTTGCAAGGTGAATCAAACACCCCGAGTGTGTGTAATGTTATGTCATGTTATGTCATGTCATGTCATGTGTCATGTCTACCCGTATCATAAAGGAAAGCCTTTTTTTTTTGAAATAGTATCTTGCTGTGTTGCATAGGCTGGATTGCAGTGGTGCAACCATAGCTCACTCTAACCTCAAACTCCTGACTCAAGTGATCTTTCTTGTCTCAGCCTCGCAGGTAGCTGGGATTGCAGGTATGTGCTACCACTCCCAGCCAAATTTTTAATTTTTTATTTTGTAGAGATGGTGTCTTGCTCTGTTGCCCAGGGTGGTCTTAAGCTCCTGGCCTCAAATGACCCTCTTTTCGCAGCAGTCCAAAGTGATGGATTTACAGGAGTGAGCTGCTGTGCCCAGCTAAAGGAGGGCTTTTGAGTACTGAAATGAATCATTGCTTTGTAATTCTATAATTTTTTAACAGACTTTAATTTTTAGAACAGTTTTAGGTTCACAGTACTATTGAGCAGAGAGGGTTCAGAGCTTTCCCATATATCCCAGCCCCCACACATGCATAGACTCCTCCATTATCAAAATCTCCCACCACAATAGTACATTTGTTAACAGTGGATGAACCTACAGTGACGCATCATCATTCAAAGACCATAGTTTTACATTAGGGTTTAACCTTGGTAGTGTACATTCTATGGGTTTGGAAAAATGCGTAATTACATTTATCCAGCATTATAGAATCACACGGAGTAGTTTTACTGCCCTGAAAATCCTCTGTGCTCCTCGTATTTAACCTCCCTCTTACCTAATGTTAAGCAACCACTGATCTTTTTTACTGTCTCCATAGTTTTTTCTTTTCCAGAATGTCATCTAGTTGGAATCATGTAGTATGTAGCCTTTTCCAATTGGCCTTTTCACTTAATAATACGCACTTAAATTTCCTCCATGTCATAGTTTGATTATTTATTTTTATAGCTGAATAATATTCCATTGTTTGAATGCACCACAGTTTATCTGTTCATCTACTGAATGACATCTTAGTTTGCCTGAATTATAGTAATTATGAATAAAGCTACTGTAAACATCCATGTGTAGATTTTTGTCTGGACATGTTTTAATTTCGTTTGTGTAAATATTAAGGGATACAGTTTTTGGATAATATGGTAGGAGTAAGTTTAATTTTGTAAGAAACTACCAAACTGTGTTCCAAAGAGGCTGTACCATTTTGCACTTGCCAGTGAGTGAGAGTTCCTGTTGCTCCATGTTCTCACCAGCATTTGGTGGTGTTAGTGTTCTGGATTTTGGCCATTCTAATAAATGTATCGTGGTGTCTCATTGGTACTTCAGTTTGCATTTTGTTGATGACATATGATGTGAAGCATTTTTTTTTTGAGAGAGAGTCTCACTCTTGTCACCCAAGCTGTAATGCAGTGGCATGATCTCAGCTCACTGCAACCTCTGTCTCCCAGATTCAAGCAATTCTCCTGCCTCAGGCTCCCGGGTAGCTAGGGTTGCAGACACTCACCAAAACACCCGGCTAATTTTTTTTGTATTTTTGGTAGAGATAGGGTTTCACTGTATTGGCCAGGCTAATCTCGACCTGCTGACCTCAAGTGATTTGCCCACCTTGGCCTCCCAAAGTGCTGGGATTACAGGCATGAGTCACTGCACCCAGCCCTGAAGCATCTTTTTATACACTTATTTTCCATCTGCATATCTTCTTTGGTGAGGTGTCAAAGTTTTTAGCCCATTTTTAAACTAAGTTGTTTTCTTATTGTTGAGTTTTAAGAGTTCTTTGTGTATTTTATATTTTTAAAAATATACATTATTTTTTGAATTGAGAAATATAACCTTTGTATATTTTGGATAATAGTCCTTTATTACTATATCTTTTGCATGTTTTATTCCAGTCTTGTCTGTTCATTCTATTGATAGTGTTTTTCACAGAGTATACGTTTTTTATTTTAATGAAGTCTAGCTTATTCATTCTTTCATGGATAGTGTGCCTTTTTTGTATCTAAGTCATCACCAAACCCAAGGTGATTGAGAGTTTCTCTTTTTATCATCTTGGAGTTTCATAGTTTTGCATTTTACGTTTAGATTTGTGATCCATTTGATTTAATTTTTGTGGAGGGTATAAGGTCTGTGCCTTGGTTAATTTTTTTTTGCATGTGAATATCCAGTTCCATCACCATTTGTTGAAAAGACTGCCTTTTCTCTATTGTATTGCCTTTGCTCCTTTATCAAAGATCAGTTGACTTTTATCTATGTGGATCTGTTTCTGGGTTGTTTGTTCTGATCCATGGATTAGCCTGTCTGTTCTTTCACTGCTGCTACACTGTGTTGATTATGATAGGCTTAAAGTAAACCTTGAGAACAAGTAGTGTCAGTACTCCAACTTTGTTCTTCTCCTTCAGTATTGTGTTGGCTACTCTAGATCTTTTCTCGTATAAAGTTTAGAATCATTTTGTTGACATCTACAAAATAATTGGGTGGCTAATTCCATTACTCTTAATGAGGTGTTTGTTTGCTTAATCAGTATTCTAATATTTAGTAGTGTTTCCACATATTTACGAAATTCTTGTTTGCTGAAGGGTGACTGATATGGTTTGGCTGAGTCCCTACCCAAATCTCATCTCGAATTGTAGTTCCCATAATCTTCATGTGGGAGGAACTGGTGGGAGGTAATTTAATCATAAAGGTTGTTACCCTCATGCTGTTCTCAGGATCGTGATTTCGCAAGAGCTCTGGTGGTTTTATAAGGGGCCTTTCCCCCTTTTACTCACTCACTTCTCTTCCTGCTGCTATGCGAAGGATGTGTTTGCCTCTCCTTCTGCCATGATGGTGAGTTTCCTGAGGCCTCCCCAGCCATGCCGAACTGTGAATCAATTAAACCTCTTTCCTTTATAAATTACCCAGTC
>NW_012103065.1:1091958-1123559 GCF_000951045.1 Mandrillus leucophaeus
TGCTGTGTCTGTCTTGTGGCCTTTAAGAGTTCCTTGTGATGTTCTCCATATCAAGCTGAGGGTACCATCCTGAGCCACATAATAAGTAAATATATTTTGTGCTGCTGGCTCAAGTTCTGGTGGCTTGTGCTCTCACAGTCCCACAGAGACTTTTGTGAAACAGTTTTCTGGGGGACTTACTTGTTTATTTGCAGTGCCCTTGTGCCCTATTTCAGTCCAAGTACAGATGGGCTGGGTTAAGTGACACCATATTCAGAAACATAGTTCTGAGGCTTGTACTTTGTTTTTAATCCAAGCTGTGTACATTGATAACCTCTACCCCCACCTTGAGAGGTGTCTAGAAAAGCCTAATTTCTAGGTGAGCCCATCTGAAGTTCAGGCAATACTCTTGTTGGCCAATAGCAGACACTTTAGATATTTCAATTTACTGTCATCTTTTTTTAAAAAAAATTATGATTGACACCTAATAATTGAATGTAATTATGGGGTACAACATGTTTCAATACATGTATACATTGTGTACACGATCAAATCAGGGTAATTAGCATATCCATGACTTTAAATATTTATTATTTCCTTGTGCTGAGAATGTTCAGCACAATACTAACATTTAAAAATATTCTTTATTTCCTGTTTGGATGGTGGAGAATCTTTAGTTGTGGTTCTCTCCAGGTAGATATTCTTGATTTCACTTTTTTGTATTATATTAAAAGAGTCTAGTGTTCAAGCAGGCTGAATTTAGTTTGAATCTCAGCTTCTTCGCTGGTGGTGTGATTGTGGCACATTTCTAGATTTCTGGGGAACTCAATCTCCTTATCTATGAAATTTACAGAAAACTCATTTCATAGGGATTGTGTGAGGATTAGAGATACATGTTAAGTTTACTGGGCACATGCTAGATACTCGGAGTTATGTGGCAGTAATGTTGACCTCTGAGTTGGTTGTATCACTTACTATCTATCAGTAAATAAAGGAATCTCTCCTGTTACTTGACTTCATAGATCCTGTGCTCAGAGGCAACTCTGTTGCAGATCAATTTCCTTAAAGTCTCCCTGGGAAGATGCCTGCTTCCTCTGTAAATATCACATCAACACTCTACAAGTGACTTGCATACTCTAGGTAGCCTCTCTTCTAAGTTAGGTTATTTTAGACAGTTTTTTTCTTAAAAATGCAGCCGTCAGAAGAGTGTAGATTTAAAAAAAAACAAAACAAAACAAAGCATCCCATGGAGCCCAATTTCTCTGTAAATTTTCTGGACCTCATTTTGGTTACTAAAAACAGTGAAAGTAATGAGCCGGATGGTCTTTTAATAACTCGTTTGTGCTTTAAAAATTCATTATTCTGTAAGAGAAGATCTGTTAGGCTCAATTTTGTATTTTAGGCAGGTGGCTTCCATATATCTAGGATGTATTCTGGTATTTCTGTATTCTGGTGTGGAATTAAGTAGGCATCCAGGAGAAATTCAGTATAAGTCAAAGTTTGGAAATTAACCAAGCAACTTTCAGCCCCTTTTGATTTTGGTCTGCAAAGGTTTTCGTTACATTTTACAAAGGAATACTTGTGATATCCATTTGCAAATCAAATTCTTCATTTTAAGCTATTTGCCAATGTATTATCTGTTGTGATTTTGTCAGTTGCAACCTTTTAGAAGAATATTACTTTGAATTGTTATGTAGCCCGTTATGTTCTTCAGACTATTATGAAAATCTCTTTTATTAAGGAGAATATTTGGTAAAACAATTTGAATATTTCCTAAGGAAGGCAAAAAGTATATTTTTTATATTCTTCCATTTAATTCCATTATTTGGTACTAGTTCTAATTTTTAGAAAAATAAAATGTAACTAAAGTAATAGTTGGCGTCGTGAAGTATGATATCTTGCAGTCTTCTCCAGAACACCAAATTTCCACAAACCAAGTGGCTCCCTAGTTAATCATATCTCATAAGTGCTGAATGAAAGTCAGTTAACAGACTTTTGAAATGTAGTACTCTTTTGGATCTTTGATACACTAATGCGAATTGTGAATCCTCAAAAAGAAAGTAGAGTATACACCTACTAAACTACGTAGCCTGGTATCCAAAGAACACTTGTTGAGATTCTTCATAATATTAGTGTTCCAAGGATACAGTTTATGAGAAGCTCATTATATAGTACTTTATAGTTTATAAAGTACTCTTGCATTATTACCTTATTTGTTTCTCACAACCCATTTAGGTGTTGTTTTACTGGTCAGGTACATGAGCATCTGAGAAATTGTTGCTACATATTGAAGGCACATACTTATTTACTTGGAGATTAATTTGTGTTAAGAAGGAAATTAGAATCTTAAATCAGCAACGGTATGTTGTTTTGATAAGCGTTTGAGGAGTTAATTGAGTACAGCTCTGGTGATTACAGAGAAATCTGTTAGAAAATGTTGACACAAAGAATGAGAGTTTAAAAATGTCAACTATTTTACCACTGGGCATGCTAGTGAAATTTTCCACTCAGTTATGTTTGTGTCAACAACAAAGAATTTCTTTAAATGTCATATATTTTTAGCAGTGCATTATGCATTATGGCTGTGCAATATAAACTCTCTTAGTTTTTATTAAATTTAAATGTGTGTTAGCCTATAATGTTATCGTTAATGCTGTGCTTGTTTCTAAAGTGGGAGCTCCACAACTCAGAATACTCTGAATCATAGACTGATAGGAAATTGAGTCCATGCAGATTTTTTTTTAGCATCCCTTGGTTTATCCTCCTCTTCAAAAAGCTGAAATTACCCCTGAAACTACTGGATCGTGGAACTATACAGTATGCTTGAAAGTCAGTGGAAGGGTGCTCAATTTTTTATTTACTGGTAGATGCTTGTACAGTACTTACCGTTTCCCGCCCTATGTCCTAAAGGATCTATAAATATCAGGTTATTTAATTAATAGTTATTGAGTGTCTGTGTTGTGGACTGAATGTGTCCCTCCAAAGTTCTGTGTTGAAGCCCTAACCCACAGTGTGATGGCATTTGGAGGTGGGGCATTTGGGAGATAATTAGGTTGGAATGAGGTCATGAAATGGAGTCCTCATGATGGGCATGAAGGGACCTTGAGTTCTCTTTACCATGTGAGGATTCAGCAAATAAGTGACTGGCAGTAAACCAGGAAGAGAGCACTCACCAAGAACCTGACCATGTTGGCAATTTGACCTCAGACTTCTAGCTTCTGGTACTATGAGATATAAGTGCTTGTTGTTTAGGCCACCCAGTCTGTGATACTCTGTTATAGCAACCCAGACTAAGATAGTCTGCTCCTGTGCCAGGTAGTTACCCTGGTCTTTAAGGCATTTTATGAAATTCTACAGCACCTCACTGAAGAAGTTTGTATTATTTTACTAATTTTATAGATGAGGAAACAGATACTCTTCTAGAAATCTTCTGCTTCTCAAATTGAAGGTACACAGCTGTATGTCAAGGTTAATACAAGCAACAGGAAAAGAATTGTCCTGCATCTTTAGAATTTGGCTTTGTTGCTGCACAAACAAAATCAGCTGAATTCTTTTCAGCTTTATGTTTTCAAAGAGAAAGTTGTTTTTGGAACTTACCACTTCAGTCCCAATGGAAAATGTCCACCTACGAAGAAACCCTCCATGGATTGAAGGCATACTTTGAATAGCTCCTTGAGGTTGGGGATAGATGGTTAAGATACATACCTGGGGTAAGTAATAAAACGGTCCTTATTCAGCCACACACTAGGATTTGGTGTGGGTGAGCATGATGGGTGGGTTTTGAGACATCCTGTGGGAAGAGATTTAAGAGAGTTGAGTTGGCCTTCAGTGAAGAGAAACAGCAAGGAAGAATGGAAGTGTGTGGGTAATATTGATAGGTTTCTGCTCTGCATTGTTTGATGTTAATCTTATTCTTGTCTTCCCACAAAATCTTTAAAGTGTTTGCTTTAAAAAATAATTTGTAAAACTGGATTTGTTTTAGGGAATGTGGCTAAGTACTGATGATAGCTTCAAGGAAGACTTAGAGGACTTGCTGACACACCCAAGGGAGGCTGACACCTCTGGGTTTCATCTATCTGGGACTAGCGTTGATTTCCTCTGGCAGTATATGTGTCAGTTCTTTTTTATATAGCATCTGAAGGTTTTATGTGTTTGAAATACAGAATGGTCCCTATCCACCAGAATCCCTCAGTATTTTATTTAAGTTACATAATTTTAATTTTGTAATCATCTTTATCCTACACCTCAGCATGCATAGTACTAGCCCTTCTGTGGGTAGGCTCATACCTGTTTACCAAATGCAGATGTGTTCTGAACAGTAGTGAGTTCTTAAACCTTGCTTGATCTCTACATGTCCTCTTAATAAGATGTTTGTAGTAGATTCTCCATCACTCCATTGTGTGTTTAGCGAACTCTTCACTGTTGACACGTTAATTATATTCAACTGAAATTCACTTACATAACTACTTAGCTCAAACCAGTAACACATATTTGAGAAACTGAACATTTTGAGTCCAAGTTCTGTATTTTACATTAATTTAAACATATGTGAAGAGAGTTTTAGCCCATTATTGTTGAATTTTGAGATATTTAGAGACACTAGTTTTCCTTTTGTCTTTTTGCCTACCTCATAGTCAGAGTATGAATTCTGTAGCATGTAATCCACATGTTGATACTAATTCATTAATCAATGTTCTTTAGAGTTGTCCCACCAGATGCAAACCTACCTAAACTAGAGGCCAGCCTTGTATTCTTGTATTGAATATAAGAATATCATGTGGCATATTGTAAAAGCATCACTGAAATTATACTACTCTAGGCCTCAGATATGGTCCATGCCTTTTTTCTTGTGTCTAATAGTCTTATCAAAACAGAACTGACCTTTTTTAGTGAACCTATGCTACTTTATCAAACTGGTGCTTTTTTTTTTTATTTTTTATTTTATTTTATTTATTTATTTTTTTGAAGGGGGATGGAGTCTCTGTCGCTAGGCTGGAGTACAGTGGTGCGATCTCGGCTCACTGCAACCTCCGCCTCCTGGGTTCAAGTGATTCTTCTGCCTCGGCCTCCCGAGTAGCTGGGACTACAGGTGTGCACCACCACATCCAGCTAATTTTTGTATTTTTAGTAGAGATGGAGTTTCACCATGTTGGCCAGGATGGTCTCATCTCTTGACCTCATGATCCACCCACCTCAGCCTCCCAAAGTGCTGGGATTACTGTGCCCAGCTGCTTTCTTTTTTTCTTTCTTTATTTCTCTCTTTCTTTGAGACAGTCTCACTCTGTCGCCCAGGCTGGAGTACAGTGACACAATCTCAGCTCACTGCAAGCTCTGCCTCCCAGGTTATGCCATTCTTTTGCCCCAGCCTCCTGAGTAGCTGGGACTACAGGCGCCCACCACCATGCCTGGCTACTTTTTTTATATTTTTAGCAGAGACAGGGTTTCATCGTGTTAGCCAGGATGGTCTTGATCTCCTGACCTTGTAATCTGCCCGCCTCGGCCTCCCCACTTTGTTTTTGAGTACTCACATTTTACCTTTTAATGAGTTGTCTTCAAAATTGGCAGAAGTTGACTCTAGACTTTACCTAATTTTATCACTGCCTCTTTTAATCTGGAGCATTTGTCCTTCAAAATTGGCAGAAGTTGACTCTAGACTTTACCTGATTTTATCACTGCCTCTTTTAATCTGGAGCATTTGTCCATCTCTGCTCTTCTGTAACATCCTCATGATTTCTCAAATTTCCTTTGATTAGTTTACAAAGATACCAGTAATTGGAGAAGCAAAAATGATGATATAGTAATAGCTGACTGGCGTTTCAGAGCATTAGTATACCACTTCTTCACTTGACCTTTTTAATAGTAATAGAGAGTCATTGGGAAAAAGGATATATGAAAAATTAGAAAATAAGCCTATGAGAAAAAAGCTAAAGATGGCATGGTTTTTCTCCAAAAAAGAGAAAGCTCAGACTTCATACATGAGGATGTATTGTTGTAGTAGCCAGCTCTTTTCTCATTCCACCAAGACCGAACCGAAGGGAATTGATTTAGGCTGCATTATTAAGGGATGTATATTGAGTATTAATAGGAATTTTATGATTCGAATATTGCTCATCTCTGGAGGGACTTTTTGGTAGAAGTTGTGATTTCTCTCCCCTCTTAAATCTCTAAAAATAACATCAATTTTCATCTCTCAGTAATGTTGTACAGTGCTCCCAAAGGCTAAGAGAGATATTAAGTGACCTTTCAAGTCCTTTCTTGCTCAGTGACTCTGTCTTTTCACAGATCTCACCCCACAGCTAGAGATCTGTTGCATTAGATTCACTTTTGTTCTTTCTTTGTCATTTAAAGGGCTGTTAACATTCCATCATGGATCTGCTAATGGAAAGGTGACCCTGCCGTTTAATATACTATTCTCAGTGTAAAAATAAAACTCCACCTTATATGTTTATGTTAAATATAAATACTTTATGAGGTATTTCAGTTATTTAAAAAACATGAGCTATTTGATAAATTATTTTTAAAGACAGTCTTTATTTTCAGTTTACCTTCTTTTCTCTTTCTGTTGTGAAATTGAACATGCTATGCATTTATTTTTATTTTTTCATTCAAGCACTTTATTTCTAGTTCTTTTAGTTAACATGTTCTGTAACTAGAAGTAGTTTTTAGTATAATAGTTTTTAAAAACTAGATTACCAGAACAACAAATGCTATTTGAGAATATCATCTCTCAAAATTTCTGATTTGGAAATAAATCATAGATAAAAAATCAAGGCAAATATGTAAAATACTTTCATAGCAGTTACTGTACCATTTGGACAGTATTATCCCATTTGACCATTGTTACTTTTACTTCATTGATAACTAAATACAGGGAGGGTAAATCAATATAAAACCTTGGACTCCTAGATCTCAGCTTACAAATAGGGACTTTGGGCAATTTGCTTAATCTTTGTTTATTAAACGTCAGTTTTACCATTTATAATCTAGCATGGTAATGGCACAATGCTTATTTAGATTGTTGGAAAAATAAATACAGAATCCTTAGCATAGTGCTTGTCACATAGTAAGAGCTGTAAAGATTATTGTTTTATTCATTAAGAACAACAGATTACAGATTTCTTACTACCGTTCACTAGGCATTATGCTAAGCAATGAGCATGTAAGGACAAAAATATTCCATTCTTTGTGCTGGGGAATCTTTCTTCCTTGTATTGGAAACATAGGTGGAAACATGTAATTGTGATATGAGTGCTCATAGACATGCAATTTTCCAGAAAGTAGAGTTGGATAATAATTTGATCGTTGGAGAAAACAGAATTTCAAAATTGTTTAAAAACACAGGGGAGGTTACTATTTCTTTAGATTGTTCTAATTTTAGCAAAATAGATTGATACATTATTCTTACAAATAATCATAAAGTAGAAATAAACAGTTTTCCTTTACTTGAATATAAATGTGTTTAGAAGACAGTTGGAGGAAGTGGAGAGCCTCTTAGTTCCATTTACATACTGATATTAATATTCTAAGTTGATTTTAGGATTACTCACATTTAATTTATCTTCTAATGTTGTTTATTTAACTCTACATGTGGTAATTTACTTTTAGTCCCTTAAAATGACATGGGTGCTTTGGCAATATCTATATTTATAAAGTTATTTTCAGTTTCATATCCCCCACCTCTCACTAATACTACTGTCATAGATTGGGGATGAAATGTTACAAATAAATCTTCTACATATAATACATGTGTACACCTATGGTTCTTAAAAACGATTGTCACGATTAGGGTATATTACCTGAGACGTCAAACAGCCTGTGAGAGCTGATGAGGTGACTGTCATCATTATAAATAATAGCCAGTGAGAGTGAGTGGGTTAATGGATTGCTGTTTCCTGGTAGTGTTTTAGAAGCTAAGGTCACCTGAGAACCATTGGTGGTTTCATAGACTTCTTAGAGTTGGAAAGAAACTTGGAGACACCCCTTCAGCCTCACAGCTAAGATAAGAATGACCTTTTTCTGCATCTCTGACTAGTGGACATTCAGACTCGAACACTGCACATGGATGCATGGAAGAAAGACAAGAAAGTTTTTCCTTGCAATGCTCAGCATTCTGTGGAAGGTAGACATTTGTAGCATCTGTAGTGTATAGCAGGAGGCGTATGCAGTTAGGTTCACTTTTTTGTGCTTAAGATGGTGGTCAGTGTCACCGAAGTGAAGATGGAGTCTGGCAAAGGAAAAGATTTTCGTGTTTTACTTGCCTGGAGTAGTAGCTCCCATCCTGCCAGACCAGATGCCCACCTAATTTTAATGCCCCCTATAATATTCTGAAACAAAATTTGTAGATAATAGTAACCTATTTATATGTATTTACTAAAAACCACTAAACATGCCCAACTGCAATATATTAGAGAAATAGAAGAAATTTATCCCATGTTTTTCAGCATGTAAATACTCAGCCACAACTATGTCTTTATAAAAGTTGAATACTTGTTTCCTTATATAGAATCATTTATAGTTTACTATACATGCAAACTGCAATAGACGTGCCATTGAGAATATAACATGCAGAAATGGTGTTCAACTTTACTGAAATTTCCACATGACAAGGATTACCGTCTTCTCTCTTTTATGCAGTAGTTGCATTGCTGGAAAAAGTCAACACATACTAAAATCATGCAAAGAAGTCTTTGTGTTTATGTGGAAAATTGAGTTAGGTTGTAGATTCAAATAATATAAAGTTTTGTTTTTTTCACCAACAGAATATAGGTAATTAGAAAATTGTGCAGGACATGGAAAGTACTCTATTGAAGGGATTCTTCTGTATATCATAGTAGTATACCCAGCCACACCAGTGACCAAAAATGCTCCCACAAATTCCCATTAAACTGTTCCTGGGTTAGCGCTATCCTTTTTCAGAATCATTGCCCTTAGCTGACTCCATGAGCAACTTGAAGCCCTCGGTGCTGCCTCAGACTAGAGAGTATACAAGAAACTGCCTTTGACAGGTGCTCTGGAAATCTCTAGTCATGTACTTAACCCTCTTTTTACTAATTTACTAGGTTTTTAAAAGATTGCTGTGAAATTTATTAGAAACAAGCCCCTCATGCATACAAAGGCCATAACTAGAACATCAGATTCACTTAAAAATTCTGACAAAATATACCTAATATTCACCATTTTAATTATTTTTAAGTGTACAATTCAGTGACATTAAGTACAGTCACGTTGTTCACCATCACCAGTGTCCATCTCTGGAACTTCTACATCATCCCAAATTAAAATTCTTTACCAATTAAATAATAAATCCCCATTGCTTCTTCATTCCCAGCTCCTGACAACCACTATTCTACCTTTCTAAAAATTTACCCTACTTGTTTGAGTAAAAATATTTTATTACAGGTTTTCCCTTTTTGATAATGTGAGATTGACTGTCTTTTTATGTTGCAGGACCCTAGATATTTCCTCTGTTGCCAGAAACTTATGCTTCATTTTGTTTCTTTAATGTTGCTTGTTCTGTCCCTTAAATGTAAATAATAATATTCTCATTGCTCTTCTTTCTGTACTTCTGTCCCTGATTCTTTTGATTTTGTCATAATCTATGATTTCGCCCTTTAAAATGTTCTTAGACTTAAAATAGGAAGTAAGAACCATGCCTTGACAGATGACAATTGGAGTTAGATTCCATATTCTACACGTGGCTGTTGTGGTGGTTTTCCATCCATTTGCCCCTGCTCTCTTTAGTAAAGTTCTGTTGTGACTGTTAAAAGGCCTAAAACCTTTTAACGTTTGTAACTTGGAGACTTACAGGCTAAAATTTCCTCCTGAGGGAATCCTTTTGTATATCTAGTATCATTTTAAAGTAATAGACATGTATAATTTTCTCGAATCAACCACCCCCCCTACCTATTAGGTAAAATCTTTGGACTTCTATTTCATATGAAATCACTAATCTTTCAGCAAATTGTGTATTCAGAAACGCTATACAATAGAAGAGGAGGTAGAATGAAGGTTCCATTTAGGAACAGTTTGCCCTTAGCAAGTAACCAGGTGTTAGTCAGTGTTTCAGGATGACTTCATGGAAGGGAAGTCATTGAAATGTCTATAATCAAGTTTTTAAATATCATTCCCAAATTATCTTGTTGATTATTGATTACCAAATTTTATTAACTTTTAAAGACAGTTTTATTGAGATACAATTCACCAAAAAATCATTTATTTAAAGTATGTATTTCCATAATTTTTAAGTGTAGGCATAATGTTGTACAGCCATTACCATAATCAATTTTGGAATACTTACATTACCACCAAAAATTTCGTGACCTTTACCAGTCACTTCTCATTTCCCCCGAAACCCACACCGTTACTCAACCACTGGTCTACGTTCTGTCTCTACAGATTTGACATTTTTGGACATTTCATGTAAATGGAATCATATAATATGATCTTTGGCTTTTTTCACTGAGCATTGTAAGGTTCCTCTACATTGTCCTATGTATCAATACTTTGTTCTTTTTCATAGCTGAATAATTCCATCGTACAGATGGGCTACATAGTTTACTTCTTCATCCGTTGATGGACAGTTGTCTTGTTTCCACCATTTTGCTATTATGAGTAGTGCTGCTATAAACATTCATGTACAACTTTTTGCATGTGAGTATATTTCATTTTTATCACGTATGTATGTAGGATTGAATGTTTAACTTATTGAATAGATACCAGAGTGTTTTCCAAAGTGGTTGTACCATTTACATTCCTATCAAGCAGTGTATGAAGATTCCATAATTCTACATTTCACCAATATTTGTATTGTCTACTTTTTTATTATGGCCGTCCTAGTGGGTGCGAAGTAGTACCTTTATTGTGGTTTTGATTTACATTTCCCTGATGACTGATGTTATTGAGCATCTTTTCATGTTTATTAACCTCTATTAACTCTGAAAACTTAAGTGTACAAAATTCCTATTAGTCCATTCTTTCACTGCTGTCAAGAAATACTTGAGACTGGGTAGTTCATAAAGAAAAGAGTTTTAGTTGGCTTACAGTTCTGCAGGCAGTACAAGAAGCATGACTGGGAGGCCTCAGGAAACTTTCAGTTATGGTAGAACGTGAAGGGGAAGCAGGCACCTCTTACATGACTGGAGTAGGAGGGAGAGAGAAGCAGGGAGGTGATATATACTTGTAAGCAACCAGATCTCAAATAACTCACTCACTATCACCAGAACAGCACCAAAGGGGAAATCTAGCCCAATGATGCAGTCACCTTCCACCAGCTCCACTTCCAAATTTCATGACAAACTTAGGGATTACAGTTTGTCATGAAATTTGGGTGGGGACATAGACCCAAACCACATTAGAAGCTCTAACCTGGCAGTTAGCTTCATTAATGATGATGGATCAAAGGGACATAGCATATTTCATTTAATTCTAAGATACACATTTTTCATATTTGACATCCCTGAAATCAGTGCATTTTACAGTAAATATATTATGGCTTTAGTAAAGACAGTTGGGAAAAAGAAATTTCAGTTGACAGTTGAGGTTAAAACTTCTGGTTCTCTTAGTCCTAGAGCAACTGATTCAACTAGAAACTAAAGTATATTGTTAAATTAGGACCAAATAGTTTTTTCTCTTGCAGCTCATCAGATTAAAATTATGGTGTGATGCCTCTTTACCTACGTAAGCCTTTTCTGATTAGTATTTACTTACCAATTTATAGGCAATAATAAATTTGATGTATTATTTATCCTCATTAAAAATAATTCGCTATTTCCTTGTAAAAAATTTATTAATTTATTGGGTATTTCCTCAATAAGTTTTTCTGTGTTCTTCTTTATAAACTTTAGGTCTTTGTGTGTCAATGTGCGTGAAATAGTGCAGGGATTTAGTGAAAGCTACACCATCATTTATCATTGTTAGACTCACTCTTGTCTGGCAAAGACAGCTGACAAAAGTATTGAAGGCTTGTCTTTTATTGATGTCCACTGGACTTTGACCCTTGCAGAAACTGACTACGGCCAGAATGTATGAACTCAATGTCATCTTTTATTATTGATGTTTATTTTAATTTACATCTTGATGTAAAATGGCATCTAGTGAAACTATGTGCTTCCTATAGTATTATGGAAAACTAGGGTGCAGGGGGCAACAATCCTATTGACAGATGATGTAGTTTTATAGATTCTGGCATCAGATTGTTAGATTATATATTTTCCGGAACCAAATTTGCTTTTGTATAACTTCTGTTTTTGATTTTAAATTTCAGTCTCTTGGTTACACAGTGTGACTTCTCTTTCATATGAGCGGTCTTCAGTTATTTATCAGACATCTTATTTCCACTAGTCTTTTTTCCTTCTAAACATTCCTTCCTCCCTCAGCTTTTCTTCAAATGAAATAGTTTGTTTTGTACACCACATCTCTGTATATAATCCTATTTGTGTGCCCTTCCTAGAAAAATGTCTTCAAAAATGATATTTGGAAGGCTAGTGGTCCAATGAAAAGTATACTATACTTGTACTTTTAGAATTATATGAACTTGTACACATTTTATTTATATCAGCCTTTCTGTAATCTTTTGCTGTCATTTTCTTGTAATCTGAGCTTTTTGGAATTAGGACCTATGTGTTATTTAACTTTGACTAGATTTCTTAACATTGTCCTGGCTATGTGGGTAGATTTCTATGGCTAGTGAATAGTTGGAGGTTCGTAAAAAGAGTGAGACTGAAAGGCCTTTGGGTCCAGTTCTAGAAATAGCTGGACTGCCATGCTAAGAAGTTTGCATTAAAAAGTCGTTACAGATTTAAACACTTTAGAAAAATAGTTCTGTAAGGAGTATTCAATTTGGGAGATGAAGGTAGTTAAGTTTTGAATATGTTAATATGCAGAGGGAAGTTTCCTCTGTCTCATGGGATCAGATTTTGTCTGTCAAACCAGCCTATCTTAAGGGAACTTCTAAAAACAAAATAAAAATTGCCAGCATACCTTGAGTATTTATTTTAGTCAAAAACATATACTTTTATTCAGCAATCTTTTGATGTAGAGTCATGACCTTTTTTTTCCTTGAAGTATTGTTCAGAGTTGTCTTTTTCACATAACCAAAATGGACTACTTATTTCCGGTTTCTGTTTCTTTCAAGTGAGAATTTAAAGATACTTGCAAAGCAACTTGAATGAAGAATCCTTCCAGATTGTAAAATCCTTTTTTCTCTCTACTTAACAATTACCTCACCTTTACGTGTTCAGCAACACTTTTTAGCAGCTTGCCTTATTTATTTTCTTTCCATGACATTCACCTTAGTTTTCACGAGGAAAACCAAAACAAAATTTTTTTTAAAAACTTTCATCGTGCATGTTTATTTGCATAATATTAAAAGTTTTCTAAAATGTAAAGATGGAACAGAGGGCAAAGGAAAGAGTAGGTTTATGGAGTGTGACAGAGACTGCCAGTTATCCCCCAATACCCAGTGTCCTTCAGCATCTGTTTTCTGGGCATATGGCCACACATTTAGTGACTGTATTTCCTAGCTTTTCTTGAAGCAAAATGAGGCCAGAAGACAAGCTTCTGCCTATGGGGATGTGAATGGAAGTGATGGGTACTGGTACCACTTCTGGATTGTGCCCTTAAGGTGAAAGGGCATCTCCTCCACTTCCCGTACTCGTTTTCTCCCTCCTGCTGATGGCAGGGTTCATGTACAAGTGGGATCCTGGACAGATATCTTACATCTGAGGTGGAAGCCATGTCATGAAGATGGCAGCACAAAAATATATGTCTTTTATATCTTGTCTATACTTTCAAAATATGCTTAGAAATCTGTTGCATATGTTTTAATAGGATTACAGTAATTAATTTGGACTATACATTAGATGTCAAGTAAAATAAAAATAATTTATCCTGTACTCAGCCTACCTCCTGCTGAGCCCCTATGTTCTGATAAGTAGGGAAAAACTACAGAACGTCCCAAAACTGCGAAATGCTTAAGCCTTATTCCTGCCCGATAATTTAAAAAGTCCGTTTATGTAGTGTTCAGATAAAAAAATGTTTCATCACTTGCCATGCTGCCCTCCTGCTATTCTCCCCAATTGGTGTGGGGGACAGCAGGTGGGTGGGAAGGAAGGGAAGAGTGACTTAAACTCATTGTAGCAGGAGTTGTCTGATCCCATAGATGTAGTGTTCTCTGCCTCCCTAGTCTCAGAGGTGATGGCTTCCACCTAGGTATTCCTGGCATCACAATTGAAATCTCTGGTGCTATAACTCATAGCTTACTTGGAGCTTACCTGCTTGAGTTCCCACTAAGTGCAGTCCTTAGTCTTTTACTAAGTCTTGATTGTCTCTCCTACCGTTATATTGGTCCGTGTAGCATCCCAGTGTCTGTCAACTCAGTTACCACACACTCTGAAAATTAGAGGTGCCTTGGTTGGGAAATACCAACCACAGAGGCTCTCCTGCCCAAATGTGGTGTGGTCATTTTTAGGGCCCATGTTGGTAAGGGGCCCAACTTGAGAGAGAGTGTGGGGAAGGAATGGAGGTAGGGGTTATCAAGAAACTTTTGAGAGTTAAAAGTAATTTGCTTTGACTAGGAGTGAGATTTATGTATATGAGTAATGAGATGGGAAGATGGGTAGATGCAAAGGAAATTAAAGAAGATGATTTTATTCAACTTTAATCATGGAGATACCAATTTTTTCTAAATAAATTGCATAATTTTGATTTAGTGTAAAAATTTGGAAATTACAGAAACATTCAAGAAGTAAAATTACATTACTTCAATATAAACACTTTTTTCCCTCAGAGATCATTGTTCTGATTTTTAATTTTTAAAAATTTATTTTTTTAAAATATTTCTTCGATGTAATTTTTCATGTGTACTTGTCTTGTGTGAATAAACATATATATATATAGCTCTAAAATATACTATATGTGCTTATTTTCCCTTTATGAATTGTTTTTGTATCTTTTGCTGGGTTTTTTTAGAATATTGATATTTTTCTTGTCAATTAGTGTTCATTATGTATTAAAGAAAACTAGTTTGCTGGTCATTAATTATGAATATTTTTGTCCTGTTCTGTAATTTCCCTTTCCATTTTATTTATGGGTTTACATTTTTTTCTTAAAGTACATTTTGGGACTCTTTATTTTATTTTGTGTATTATGTTTACATATTTGTTTATATATTTAAATCTAGTCTGCTTTTAAAAAAATTGTCAGCGTAAAAACCAGGCTCTTGGATCAAATAAAGCGAACCTGACCATGGCTTAATGAAGGCAGATGTTTATTTCTCCCATGTCACAAATATAAGTTTAAATAGTCCTGAGGTGCTCTACCCCATGTGGTCATTCAGGGATCCAAGTACTAGTAGTCAGTCATTGATTCTTCACTACTGTGCACCTATAATAAAAGAAAAAGCTAAACAAGCAAAAAGTATTATTATTTTCATTAAACCTGAGCGATAAATATGTATCTCTTTAATATTCCTTGTGACCAAATGGGAAATACACTTTCAGTACTCTTACTGTATACCAAAGCATGATGGTTGGTTATCGTGAGGGAAAACAGTTGTTTGAGTGTTTGAGTTGTGAAGTGAACTAGCTCTTTTCTTGGAAAACCATTTTTAATTGATAGACAAACTACGGTTAGTCCAACTTGGGATGGGCAGAGTTAGCCATTCACGTCAAGGAAAATAGCTAACTCTATTTGTTGACAGCTATAAAATTTGAACTTTCAAGCCAAATAAAATTTTTTAAATAAAAATACTTAAAAACTTGTTCCTGCTACTGGGATATTGGCATCTTCAAGACTGAAATCCTTTTCTGAGGAGATTATGAGTAATTTTGAAAAGGAAATTAGAAAATATATATGTGTATGTGTGTGTGTGTGTGTGTGTGTGTAAAAATAATGAAATATGTCAACATTTGGTCCTGCAAAACTCAACCAATTTGCAAATCAAACATGGGTTAAAAGATTAATTCCAAGTATGAGATAGACCAGTGGATTTAATGTGTAGGCATACCTTGTTTTATTGTTCTTCACTTGATTGTACTTTGCAGATACTGCCTTTTTAAAAAACAAAAACGAAAAGCAAATTGAAGGTTTGTGGCAACCCTGCATCCAGCAAGTCTGTCAACACCATTTTTCTAATGTGTGTGCTCACTTTGTATCTCTGTGTCACATTTTGGTAGTTCGCACAGTATTTCAAATGTGATCTGGGATCAGTGATCTTTGATGTTACTATTCTGATTGTTTTGGAGTGCCATAAACTGTGCCCATATAAGACAATTAACTTAGTTGACAAATGTGCGTATTCTCTTTCCTCCACTGGACTGGCTGTTCCCTCATATCTCTACCTCTTCTTAAACCTCCCTATTTCCTGAGACACAGCAGTATTGAAATTGGGCTTAATAACCCTACAGAGTGGCTTCTAAGTGTTCAAAGGAAAGGAAGAGTCACAAGTCTCTCAGTTTAAGTCAAAAGTTAGAAATGATTAAGCTTAGTGAGGAAGGCATGTCCAAAGTTGAGATAGGCTGAATGCTAGTTCTCTTGCACCTGAGATAGGCTGAATGCTAGTCCTCTTGCACCAAACATTTAGCCAACTTGTGAATGTAAAGGAAAAGTTCTTGAAGGAAATTAAAAGTGCTACTGCAGTGAACACACGAATGATAAGAAAGTGAAACCAGCCTTATTGCTGATACGGAGAAAGTTTTAGTGGTCTGGATAGAAGAGCAAACTAGCCACAACATTCCCTTAAGCCAAAGCCTAAGCCAGATCAAGGCCCTGCCTCTCCAGTTCTGTGAAGGTTGAGAGAAATGAGGAAGCTGCAGAAGAAAAGTTGGTTCACGAGCTTGAAGGAAAGAAGTCATCTCCATTAAATAAAAATGCAAGGTAAAGCAGCAAGTGCTGATGTAGAAGCTGCAGCAGGTTATCCAGAAGATCCAGCTAAGGTCGTTGATGAAGATGACTACAATAAACAACAGATTTTCAATGTAGGCAAAACAGCCTTCGATTTGAAGAAAGTCCCATCTAGGACATTCATAGCTAGAGAGGAAAAGTCAGTGCTTGGCTTCAAAGCTACAAAGGACAGTCTAACTCTCTTGTTCTGGGCTAATGCAGCTGGTGACTGTTGAAGTTAGTGCCCATTTAGCATTCTAAATATCCTAGAGCCCTTAAGAATTATACTAAATCTTGGCTGGGTGTGGTGGCTCATGCCTGTAATACCAGCACTTTTGGGAGGCCAAGGTAGGCAGATCACCTGAGGTCAGGAGTTCCAGACCAGCCTGGCCAACATGGTGAAACCCCATCTCTACTAAAAATACAAAAATTAGCCAGGGGTGGTGGTGGGCACCTGTAATCCCAGCTGCTTGGGAGGCTGAGGCAGGAGAATCTCTTGAACCCAAGAGACTGAGGCTGCCGTGAGCTGAGATCACGCCACCGCACTCCAGCCTGGACGACAAGAGGGGACTCTGTCTCAAGAAAAAAAAAAAAAATTAGTCTGCTGTGCCTGTGCTCTGTAAATGGAAGAACAAAACCATGGATGACAGCATATCTTTTTACAGCATGGTTTTCCTAATATCTTAAGCCCAGTGTTGAGACCTTACTGCTCATATATAAAGATTCTTTTCAATATATCAATATATTTCTGCTCATTGACAATGCACCACATTATCCAAGAGCACTGATGGAGATGTACAAGGAAATTATTGTTGTTGCTGCTGTTTTTAGAGACAAGGTCTTGCTCTGTTACCAGGATGGAGTGCTGTGGCATGGTCATAGTTTACTGCAGCCTTTAAGTCCTGAGCTCAGGTGATTCTCCCTCCTTAGCCTCCCAAGTAGCTAGAACTACAAATGCCTGGCCAGTGTTTTTTATTCTTATTTTTTTGTAGAGATGGGGGTCTTGTTATGTTGCCCAGGTTGGTCTTAAACTCATGGCCTCAAGCTATTCTCCTGCCTTGGCCTCCCAAGGGAATTATAGGTGTGAGCCACTGTGCCCAGCCAAGTGTTGTTTTTATGCCTTCTAATACAGCATTTGTTCTGCAGCTTATGATCAGGAAGTAATTTCAACTTTCATGTATTATTGTGTAAGAAGCACATTTTGTGAGGCTATAGCTGTCATTAGATGGTGATTCCTTTAATAGATCTGAGTAAATTGAAAATCTTCTGAAAAGGATTAGTCATTCTAGGTGCCATGAAAAACATTTGTGATTCATGGGAAGAGACCAGAATGTTAACATTAACAGGCATTTGAAAGAATGCCTGGGTTCATTGAGGGGTTTGGGACTTCAGTAGAGGAAGGAGCTGCAGATGTGGTGGAAATAACAAGAGAACTAGAATTAGAAGTGGAGCCTGAAGATGTGAATGATTTGCTGCAGTCTCATGATAAAACTTTAAGGAAGGAGGAATTGCTTCTCGTAGATGAACTATGAAAATGGTTTCTTGAGATGGAATCTTTTCCTGGTGAAGATGCTGTGAACATTGTTGAAATGACAACAAAGGATTTAGTATCTTACATAAACTTAGTTGATAAAGCAGTGGCAGGGTTTTAGAGGATTGGATCCACTTTTGAAAGAAGTTCTGCTGCTGTGGGTAAAATGTTGTTCAAAGAGCATCACATGCTACAGAAAAATCTTTCTTGAAAGGTAAAGTCAGTCAATGCAGCAGACTTCGTTATTGTATTATTTTAAGTAATTGCCACAGACACTTCAGCTTTCCCCAACACTCCCCCGATCAGCTGGCAGCCATTGCCATGGAGGCAGGACCCTTCTCCAGCGGAAGATGATGACTTGCTGAAGGCTCAGATGATTGTTAACGTTTTTTAGCAATAAAGTATTTTTTATTAAGGTATGTACATTGTTTAGACATCATGCTATTGCACAGTTAATATAGACTATGGTAGAGTGTGAACATAATTTTTATATGCACTGGGAAACCAGAAAATTCCTATGAATTGCTTTATTGCAATATTCTCTTCACTGCAGTGGTTTTGAATAGAACCCATAATATCTCTGAGGTATGCCTGTACAAAAAATAAGAAAACTTCATAGAAATCGTTTCAGATTCTACACTGTAATAATCAAACTTTAAGAAGTTACCACTTCTCAAATTACGACATAGAATAAGACTATCCATAATTATACTTAAAATGCTGTTGAATGCTCCTCCCTTTTCTAACTGAATTATGTGAAAATGGATTTTCTTCATATATTTCAACCAAAGTGTAATGTATTACAGTATATTAAATGCAGAAGTAGATACTAGACTCTAGCTGCCTTTTATTGTGCTATTTGCAGAAATGCAAAACAGTGCTACTTGTCTTACTATTTTGGGGAGGGAAGGGAAAATGTAATTATTTCATTAGAATTGTGTATTCTTTTTTAATAACTAGCAACTTAATGACTGTGTTATGATAACTAATCAAGAAAAAAGGAGGTGACCTTTTTCTTTTTCTTCCTTAGTGGCTCTCAATCTTTAGCATGCATCAGAATCACTTGGAGGGATTGTTAAAACACAGATTACTGGACCCCTCACCTCCAGAGTTTGTTTCTGACTCAGTAAACACTGGATGGGGCCTGAGATGTCCATTTCTAACAAAATCCCCAGGTGATGCAGATACTGGTATCATCGTTTCAGGACCACTGTTCTACTTATTTCTTTGGTTTATTAGGCAACCTTGTTTTACCTGCCATTTGGGAAGGAAAAATATTAGAATTTTAAAAAGACATGTATGTAGTTTGGGTATAAAGATACTGGAAGTGTAGTATCCTTAGTTGCCAGAAATTTGGGAATTAAAAAAAATTAAGCAGAATAGTTTGTCAGGAATTATTCAGTGTCTGAGACTTTCCCCTACATACAAGCTAACAATTTACCATACCACCATTTCATGAATGCTGTGAAAAAACAAGGAATTCCTCATTTAGAGGCGAAAAATGACTTTAATACAGCAGTTATGCCAGAGAATCAGCATTGGTGGTGATTTACCCAGTCCGTAAGGACAGCATGAACAGTGCCAGGTGATAGGTGCACAAGCAGTGGGTTATATTATAGTAGATGAACCCTGACTTTAGGGATCACAATTTTTTAAAAATAAGTCAGTCTGACCTTTGTCCCAGAGGATATATTGCCTTTATTATACTGGACAGTAAACCTATTTTCTGCCACAGAGGGAGACATTATCAGTGTCTTGTCTCTACAAATACCCTTGAAAAGATAGGAATAGGTAGTCCATGACTCTGCTCACAAATGTTCACAAATGTGAGAGAGGCCCATGGAGAATTGTAGCTTAGCAGAGGAAATGTTGAAAAAGTTTGTATATGTTAATTATTTGCCAGTCCTTAATAGAAAACAGCTTAGGAAAAACATGAGAGCAATTAGACTTGAGCTTTAGACAAAGCAGTGTATGATTTCCTGATGAAGAAAAACATCTTCCTCTTGTGTGATTCTAAATTATTTTCATAAATGTGTATGTATAATTGTGATAGGAAGTAAAGTTTCTTACCCTTTTAGGTCTTACATGAACTGTAAAACAAAACATTCTTATAAAGTGTGTGTATGTGTGTGTGTGTGTATATATATGTATAAAGTGTAAATGTGAAATTAGTATGAGAAGTAATGGTATGTTAGCTACAATAAATTGCACGTGCAATTTGACTGTTTTGATTTGGCATACCTCTTCTGCAATGGGCTGTATAATATCAAATTTTCCCACATCTTTTTCTACCTAAAATTCTGTAACTTTCTTTTGTGCAGCATGCAGTGTTTATTTGACCTTCACTTGGTACAGATGCATCGTTAACCTCCTTTGTTTCTCCCTCATTAGCTCAAGATAATTAAAGTATTATTACTTGGCACAGGGGTAATCAAGACTCTTTGGGTCGATGTGACAGAAAGCAACCTCATACCTGGCTCTCATAGCTGGGAAATCAAGGTGGATTTGTCTGCAGTTACACCTAGAGTGATATATTTCCTACTTGGCCCAGGTCAGTCTGGTTGACCTTGTGTCCGCTGTAACTCTCGGAAGTCCCTACTTGGAAGATAAATTATATGTTCTCCTGACTGTGGCTTCATGTAAAGGTTCAAACAGTACTGTCAGGCTTCTCATTTCCTGGTCTTCATTCAGTGCTGCTACTCTAGGTTTTGGCCCCATCCTTTAATGGCGTCCTCCATTATGTGATCATTGAAAATGGCTTTTGTGGGCCAGATTTCGCATCATCTTTTCAGTGCTGTGATCTTTCTTGATAACTTTCATATAAAAGGAAAGAGAAAGACTGGCTCTTTCCTTTATAGGGGGGAAAAAAAATCCCTGCATCTTAAGTGATTGTTTTGTAAGTTTTATGTATATATATATTACATGTGTATATCTTATATTAATTTGTAAAATATTTTGTTTGCTGGTTGGTATAAGACCTAGAAGCGTGAGGAATTTTATTCCCAATGACACCACTCTCATTGGCCAGTTGGGAACACATGGCACTTCTTCTTTGACCAATTGGGTGATTGACAGTCAAACCAGATAGAGTGGTGGATGGAAAGGTCCCTCCAGCACAACATTTGACATTCGCTTAAGTATCTTAGGGACTTATAAACACAAACTCAAATACAGACCTTGAAACTGTATGACCCCCTTCAGACATATGGTGTGATTAGAGTGACTTAGAGTTTATTTTATCACTATACAAATAAGAACACTGTATTAAAAATTTTCACAGAAAACTTATAGACACCTAAAAATATGCCTGTGGCCTCCGGTCCTCCACCCTTCCTCATCGAGTGGGTGTGTAGATTCAAATTTTAGAAACATTTTGTCTGTCAGTTCAGTTAGCCGAGTGGTCTATTTGACGGGAATCTCAGAAAAGAGCTTTCAGTGCTGCACACAATTCTTTCTTTTGTCCTTCCTTTCTAGGATAGCTTTGTGTGTGCATTCATTCATTTTTTTAAAACCACATAAATGTATTCTTTCATGGTTCTGCAGCTAAGTATTCAAAATCAAAGTGTCAGCAGGATTCACTCCTTTGATATATAAAAATTATATATATTTACAGTATACAAGGTAATGTTTTACTATATGGGTACATAAATAATTAAGTCAGACTAATTAACATATCCATCATCTTGCATACATACCATTTTTTGTGGTGAAAACATTTAAGATCTACTCTGTTAGTAGTTTTCAGGTATACAATATGTTATTAACTGTTGTCACCGTGATGTGCAGTGGATCTCTACAACTTATTCATCCTAACTAAAACTTTGTACCCTTTAACCCACATCTCCCTTCCTCCCCTTCAGTTCCCCCAGCTAATCCTTCTGGTAATCACAGTTCTGTGCTGTTTCTATGAGTCTGACGTTTTTAGATTCTACGTGTACTGTATAAGTTAGATTATGTGGTATTTGTCCAGGTTTGTCCATACTATCACAAATGACAGGATTTCCTTTTTAAGGCTGAATAATATTTCATTGTGTATATATACACAACATTTTCTTTATCCATTCATCCATTGACAGATAATTTAGATTGATTGCATAAGTTGGCTATTGTGAATAATACTGCGGCGAACATATCAGTATACTGATTTCATTTCCTTTGTGTGCATACATTGTTGCTCATTATAATAGTATGATACCTATCTCAGAAGTGAATGGCTCAGGGGATAGTTTTATATGGAGTAAAGATTGGGGAAAGTGGGTCATTTTGAAGCTCTAGATTTTGGATTTTCTTGTTTACAGTCATTATTAAATTTTTCTTATATCCCAGAATGTCAGATGTCTCCCATATATGTGTAAATATTTATTTAAATATAAGTTCAGAGCTTCTTAGAACTAAATGGAAAATATTTTAGATAATTACCTCTGTTGGGGAATGATAATTAAAAACAAAACCTTCTCCCAACCCAGAAATCCTCTTTACAAAAATAGCAGAGATAGAAAATATTTTCATTATTAAATATGTGTTAAACCATATTGTGATGTACATTTGCTAAGAGATTGGAAAGACAAAAGACCCTCACCCTTTTATACATTGCAGCCTATTCAACCCATTACATGCATGTTCACATGATAAACAGTAAGTCCTCAAGTAAGAGGACTTCAAAGCACCTTTGTCACATATAACTTACCCTACCTTTACTATGGTCATTGGGATGACCATCATGTTAGCTAATTGGCCTTATTCATAGAAGAAAAAGGAACTTCTATCTTTAGGACAGAAGGTAATTTTGCATCTTGGAGCAAGGTGCCCATGAAGTCAAGTTCCTACCCTGCCACAGAAACTGGGAGGTAGGGATGCTATCTCCCTTGATATTTGCATTTCAAAGAGATGGCTCCCAGGTCCTTGAGAAACACATTCCTGAATCATGAAGCTGGCAAAAGGCCTATTTAGTTTTCAAAAGAATATATTATATACATTTCAAAGAGAGAGAAAAGTATTTCCAATTATAATTTTTCTGAAGTAAATGCTCTAAGAAAAAGGGAGGGAAATGTTTTTCCTTTCAACAGGGAGGATTGAACGTTTTATTTTTGATTTGTATTTGCCCTTGCACCCCTACTTTATCTGCTTCTATCTTAAACATAAGGACCTTGATCTTGTTAATCTTACAGTAGCATTATAATAAAGAGAAGGGATTTTAAATGCATTTGTAATTTAGTTTTATTTCATTTTCAACTAAATTATAGTTTAGTTTTATTCGATGTTAACATTTTAAATCAGTAAATTCAACATAAAAATTAGGATTTCTTAAAAGGAGTGTAGTGGTATGAGGACTTCAGTGTAAGATAACTTGGCTAAATCCCTATGTTGTAGCTGAACAGCCTGTGATGTTGAACACCCTCCATCCTTGAAGTCAGGAAATAAATGATATAAATGTGACCCTAAGCAGAAAGTAGACCAAAGGATTTTTTCTTTGAAAGAAAAAAAAAAAAATACTTGTTTTCTGAGGTCAGAAGTGTTTTTTTGTTTTGTTTTAAACTTTACCAGCAGATAAAACTAAAATTTCCTATGCTACCCCCAACCAAATCAGAGGCAGACATTGTTTGGCTATCATATTGATAGCGATAAATTATATAACTCTCTTAAAGGAATTAGAATCTAGCAAAGAGTTACCTTATATCTTGATTTGTTTTTATTTTTTCTCCCTTCCTCCACCATCTTGACTTGATGCATTTCCCTTTCCTGGATCCTACCGGTAGGTAGGCTGCAGTATGTTTGAGACCCCAAAGTGCCTGTGAGTTCTCTTCCCGCTGTTACTATGGTGGTGCTCCTTTGCCCTCAGTGCAGTCTTATTTGCTGGACTCCATATTTGCTCTCAGAGATGCAGTTTTTCGTTAGCCGCTTCCTCCTTAAAGGAGACCAGTGGGCGGAGGGGGAGGACTTCTCTGTGTGCCTGTTACCAGTAGCGAATCCAGTGCATCTGCAGCAACCTCAATTCTTGCCTCCTCAGAAGAAAGAATTCGTCCGAGGGGCACAAGGTAGGAGAGACCCAGACAAGTTTTAGAGGAGTGAAAATTTATTAAAAAGCTTTAGGGCAGGAACAAAAGGAAGGAATGTGTACCTGGAAGAGGGCCAGGCTGGTGGCTCGAATGGTTAGTGTGCAGTTTGACCTTTTGACTTGGGGTTTTATCCATTGGCATACTTCCGGGGTCTTGGGTCCCGTCTCCCCTGATTCTTCCCTGGGGTGGGCTGTTCACATGCGCAGTGGCCTACTAGCGCTTGGGAGAGGAGCCTGGCAGTGTGTTTACGGGAATTGTGCCCATGCTTACTTGAGGCTTTCTTCCCTTACCAGTCTAGCATTCCTAGAGGAAGATCACATACCAGTTAAACTCCACCATTTTGCCTCTTAATGTGCATGCTTGAGCTCACTCACCCATTTCTCCGGATCTTATTGGGAAGCTGCTGATGGCCACTTGCAGGTTTCTTTCTGTCTATATGGAGACTGCCTTTCCCTTTTACTGGCTGTGACCAATTACTGTTTTAGAGAAACATTTGACAACATCCTGTCCATCATCTGATGGTCGCCTGACATTCCTGGACGGGTGGAGCCCTCTCCTGTCCTGCTCATGCCTGACTAGCTACCTGCTGTAATGTCACAACTTTGACTTTATAGCCACTGGCCTACAATAACCATAGCACACACATTCTCAGCCCTCTGGGAGTCACATTCTCCCCTCTAAACTCTCATTCACTCCACAGTGATTACCTTATTGATAGTTCCTGTGTGGGCCACTTAGTCACCTTGACCAGCCAGGTTTTGTGACTGCAAATGGTTACACACTTTGATCTTTCTTGACTGACACATGTTACATATTTCTCTTTTCTTCTGAAGCTGCTCTTGGTAGATGGGAGCACTTTTCATCCCACCCTGGATTTCAGTGAAAAGTAACAGCATCTTGGCTGAGTACTACTGGAAAAAATTTACCCCCCAACCCCATTTTTTTCCTTACAATATTACTTCCTGCTGAAGCCATGTTCATAGGGCTAACACTAATTCTGGACAGAAATATAGTTATAATTAAGCATTAATCAGTCTGTGCTTGGACCCACTTCCTTGTAACTGAAAGTCACTTAACAGGATACTGACCATTTGCATCTCCATTGTTCCTATAGATTGTATTTCTGGCCTTAAATTGGATCTCTGGTATTAGAATCATGAGGCTTTTGTTTAAGAATTATTTAAGTGGATCCTGAATTCCAGTTTAACAGCTGAGGCCACCCAGTTTAAAGGCCACCCAGTTTAAAGACCCTCACAGAAGAACTGAATCAGCCTAAGAATAGTTTCTTCATCTCCCTGTCCTATGACTTTACCCTGCTTTCATTGACCACTCAATCTGTACACTTCAGCCGACTCCCAAACCCTTAAAAACTCTAGCCCCAAACTCCTCAGGCAGATGGATTTGCGGTTTCCTCTGTCTGTTCGGTGGCCCTTCTACGATTAAACCTCTTTCTCTACTGCAGCCCAGGGTCTCAGCACATTGACTTGGCATGCACGTCAGGCAACGATGTGTAGCGTTACACCCCCAGCCTCCCAGAAGTGACTGTGCTGCCTGAGATGTGTAGAGAACAACTGTTTACTCTTTTGTCTATACTATATGGAGAAAATACCAGTGTTCAGAATGTTGAAACCCTAACCACGTGACATTTGTACTTTTCCTGTTAGGAGACTCTGTATGGAAGTGAGAGTTGAAAACTAATTATGTAAATTACTAAGCTTTGAAACATTTTTGCAAAATTTCTGCCTGTAGATATCTATTCCACAAAGAGTATTTTGTGACTAGTAAAGAAAGTACAAATCCAGTTAATAAGACTCCCATCCCCATTCTTTTTTTTTTTTTTTTTTTTTGAGATGGAGTCTCACACTGTTGCCCAGTCTGGAGTACAGTGGCATCATCTCGACTCACTGTAAGCTCCCCTTCCTGGGTTCATGCAACTCTTCTGCCTCAGCCTCTGGAGTAGCTGGGACTATAGGCACCTGCTACCACGCCCAGTTAATTTTTGTATTTTTAGTAGAGACGGGGTTTTACCATATTGGCCAGGCTGGTCTCGAACTCCTGTCCTTGTCATCTGCACGCCTCAGCCTCCCAAAGTGCTGGGATTACAGGCATGAGCCACCACGCCCGCCCCCCCCCCCCCCCCCCCCCACTCTTTAATGTCAAACAGATTTCAGGATTTTTTGAACCACAAGCCATTGACTGGATGTGCAATGCAAAGTAAGCTAAGGGTTCCATGTTCCCATTTATTTGAAGAGATAAAAAGTGAATTAGAATGTAGAGATAATGTCTAATAGCAGGAAAATTTGTTTTTTTCTTAAGGTTTAAACATTCTCATTTGTACATACATAAACTCAAATGAATCACCAGGGTGGCAAGACCAGTTCAACTGGAAACAAACTTATTCTTTACGATTTCTGATTTTCTTCCTTTCGTGGATCTCGAAACTCAACGAGCTTATGTCACTTGAACCTTTCTCTGGGCTTTTGAGTTGTTTCACTAACAAAATAGACCATAGGTGGCTATTCATCAAAGTTGGCTATATCTGTGGAATCGCCACCCCTGTGTATGAATCCTGGAATCTAGAGTGTCCCATCATCACAGCATGGCAGCCGCTGACTCACTCACAGTACTCTAGAAACCCAGACTGGTTTCTTAAAGACAGCCCCACTGGAAACGGCCTAGGTTGTATTACTTGTGTGGACCCCCAGGATTAGAGAAATGTGTGAGCCAGAATGCCTGCCATTGTGCTTTTCATAGAGCCAAGCACACTGTTGTTGATTAATAAATAATGGGTTGTTTATCTTGGACTTGTTTTTATTGGCAGATGCCCTGAAAGATTCAAAGCCTGTCTGTAAATGAAGAATGCTTTTATTGTTTATTCAGTGCCTGCTTTTCTATTCAGTGTGAGGGTATTTTGGGAAAATTTCTTAAATATCAAACAGCAAGTAAAATTTAGGGAGTTTTATCCTCAGATATTCAAATAGGCTGTTTATAACCTCTTTTCAGATGTCTCTGATGAGTTGGGTGTGTGTGCTTGTGTGTGTGTGTGTGTGTGTGTGTGTGTGTGTGTGTGTGTCTGTGTCTGGAGAAGAAAAGAGGGAGAGATGAGGCCCAGAAGTTGACCATCAGTTGTATCAGTCATAAATAGCTTAAATAAATTCAAGTACATTTCTGGTTCGTTGATTTTGTGTATAGCACAAGCTAGCTTCTGAAAATTCAAATACAAACATGTGCAAAGTGAGAGGCAGCAGGAATCACATGCAGAATGGGTAAGGAGAGGTTGACAAAGGAGATAAGTTTGATGGTTAATAAAGAATCACCAGGGTGGCAAGACCAGAGCAAATTGCATTTTGGCAGGGGAAGCAGTGTTTGAAGATGTGTGGCATGAGCAGCAGTGGGTGTTCCTGGAACTGTAAGTTGTTCAGTAATGCTGAACATAAAACTGTAGGAATGGCCCAGGGAAAATGGGAATATGGAGCCTAAAATGGAATGAAAATGTAGTGAAAATCCTGGGCCCTGTCTCTCAAACAGTCATAAATTCCTCCAGGATATTGTAGTATTGGCCAAAGAGTGTGTGAAACCAAATGATAGACTTGTCATATCTTCCATGTCTTGTGTCCTTGGCTCGGATGTTCTCAATACCCAGCAATCAAGGGAGGGGAGCCTGACAAATATTTGATCTAATTTGGTATAAAGGTAGCAGCTGTTGTAAAGTGGAAAGGGTATTTAAGAAGGGCCTGATTTTGTAAACTGTCATTTCCTTAGTAGTATTTTCATGTTAGGATAGCATAGCCCTAGGAACTCAAATCTTGAGGAGGCCCTGCATATATAGAGAGTGAAGGAGAGTTTTGAGAATGGCTTCTGGCCTTATGACTTGCATGACACTGAAGATGAAAAGACGCTTTTTATTTTATTTTATTTTATTTTATTTTTGTCCAGCACAACATTGAATCCTCAGGGCTAGCGGATCATCTTGGTTCTGTATTACGTTTTTAATAATGGTGATTGAACACATATTGCGTGAGACATAGCTGTTTGAACATCTGATACTTTAGAATAGTTTTTCATGTGGCTTCTTGGTGCCACTGCTGCCTATTTCACAAAAGCCACGGGTTAAAATTAAGATAATTGGTCAAGCAGTTAAAACATCTTCCAGTGGGGAACAGAGTCTTAAATAAAACTAATTTATACAGGTTTTATTTAACTTAGAAAAGACTGAATTTTTAAATGCTTTACAGAATACACACAAACAACAGTAGAAGCATGTTTTTTTCATTTGAGTTTATTGACTTTATGAAATAACAGGTAGAGCAGACTTATTTCCCAGAACTTTTCTGTGTGTTTGGAAACCGATGAAGCTCATTTTATTTATTTGTTTTAAAATAAATTTTATTTTGTGTATTAAATGCATACAACCTGATGTTACAAAATATATGTATCAAAATGGTTACTATGTTGAGACAGATGAACATACACATCATTTCATGTAGTTACCTGTTTGTCACCTGTGGCTAGAACAGCTGTCATCTACTCATTTAGCAAAATCCTGAGACCATACAGTATTATTACTCTACAACTACAGTTTTCATGTTGTATGTTAGATCTTTATACTTATTAATCCTCCATATTTGCTGCCTTGTATCTCATTTTAGTATAAAACAAAATTCAGCTCTAAGAGGTAGACACACAGAGAGAAGACTGGGTGTGTGTGTGTTGGGAGTTGAGTAAGTATATTCAACTCCCAACATAAAGTGATTATAAAGTGATTATGATGAAGTTAGAAACCTTTTATTTATGGTTTTTTTTAGGTGCTGGTGAATCTGGTAAAAGTACAATTGTGAAGCAGATGAAGTAAGTAGATTTAAACATTAAATTTGCTGTTTATGTTTAAGTAAGTGTACCCTTCTACCAAAGGAAGTAAATGTTTTGGTTTTTTTCCCCCTTTTGTCTCATAAGAATTATCCATGAAGCTGGTTATTCAGAAGAGGAGTGTAAACAGTACAAAGCAGTCGTCTACAGTAACACCATCCAGTCGATTATTGCTATCATTAGGGCCATGGGGAGGTTGAAGATAGACTTTGGTGACTCAGCCCGGGCGGTAAGTTATAAATTTGTTGGAGCTGACCTGATGAGTAAAAAGAATAACTTGTGTGCTAATACCATACCATGTTATTACACAGGCTTGTCAACTATCAGGACCATTTTATAAAAGGAATCAAAAGATTAGAAGTGAGTGAAAAGAGTCAGGAGCGTTAGAAGTGAGTGAAATAAGAATATATAGGATTGTGTAATCTCTCCTTTATGCTTTCCTTTTCCATTAGATGATTTGGACAACTGAATAATCATCACGGTGCTTTCTGTATAGCATGCTGTATTGGGTACCCCTGTAATACCATAATGATTTTTAGTACTGAGTAAACTGCTTACCCTGGCCCTCTTCAGAATCTGTTTCTGTAATTTGGAATAATGAAGTGATATAGTTATTTGTATTCTTGCCTAGACTGAAAAGCAGTCTAATCTCAAATAGTGAAAACAGTATAAAAGTTTGCTTATCTTTGGAATAGAAAAATATCGGCTATTAAAAACCATGTATCAGAATTTGAGAGCTAAAAGAGATTTTTGGAGACGAGCTAGTTCCAATTCTTTATTTTGCCAAGAAAGAAACTAGCACCCAGGAAATTACATGGTACAGAGATTGCCATACAGCTTGTGGTAACCAAGGCACTATGCCTATGCCTCCTCATTTGCCCCAGTAACTTGTTTCAGTTGGATTGGAAGCAGCCTAGATCCAATCCATAAAGCACCTTTTTTTTTTCTTTTCTTCTCTCATCTTCTGTATATTATTGTATTGTTTTTACTAATATTTATTTTTATGGTTCCTTTATATTTCTGTGTGTTCAGTATACATGCTGTCTCCCTACTAATACTGTGAAGATTTTGTGTGTAGAGACTGTACGTTTTTCTTTCTGTCTTAGTATCGGCTAGATTTTATTTTTTAAACATGTAGGCTCAATTCATGCTTAATAGGGAAGAAAAATGAAAGCAGCATTAGGGAATGCACACTGGAAAACTCTGTAAAATCTAGTTTTTAAAATGTTACTTTAAAAATTCTCTTACAAGTTACTGAGCCGTATTAATTTACTGTTTTTCAAACTTTTTAAAAAAGGTTAGTATCATAAATTAAAAATTTCAAGATTTCAATATCATTTTAAATAATTTATACATTTATCATTTATTCAGCAAACTTTTTGACTCAAAAGCATTTGTTGAATGAATAAATGATAAATTCATAAATTAGAGTGATTGTAAGCAATAAATATTCTGGAGAAGATCAAATCTTATTTCAGAAAAGACATTTTAAAAGAACATTATTATTGAAAATAATGTTGAAATCTACTTGGAAATACTAATTAAGCCGTTTTAATGTTTGTTTAAAAGACTCTACAGTAGAGAACCATGCTTCGATTAAGAAAAAAGAATTAATACCTTACACCAATTCCAATTATAAACTTTTAATTTAAACCTGTTACCAAATTCACATATACGACATTCTACATTTGGATCTTGTATGTGCTTATGAAAGAAAAAAGCATTGTTGCCTCCATTTTAGGAGATCATGAAGGGTCAATACAAACAGCTTTTCATGAGTTCTTTTTATTTTCAAGTTTTTCTCTCAAGGAATGTTGTCGTTTTCTGTTTCTTTTTTTAAACATAACTTGGGCTTAGTTTCAAGACTGGAAATAACTACTCTCAAGCTCTATTTTTTTTTTTTAACCAGTTTTCTCATGCTTTGGAATCTTATGTGGGCCTGCTTTGCTCATCTTTGTTTCACTGTTGTTGGTTTGACCCACTCTTTTTAGACTCTCTAGCCATACTTCAGTAACTGTCTTCTTCCTGCCTTCAGACTGTTACTTCTGTTTGCTTTCTCCATCATCATCAACTCATTCACACAAATGCCTCATGTCCTCCCATTGCTTCTCATTGATCTACTCCATGTTTTGTGTTGCCTGTCTTTACATAAGCTTTCAAAACTACTGGACTTTTGCAGTTGTGCTGAGGAATACAAAGATGAATTAAACGTGGCCTGGACACGAGGAAGGGGCATTGAAACTGAGTGTTAAAACATGAATAAGAGTTTTCTAGACAAAAATAGAAAAAAC
>NW_012103065.1:1123609-1154004 GCF_000951045.1 Mandrillus leucophaeus
TTTTTGAGACAGAGTCTCGCTCTGTAGCCCAGGCTGGAGTACGGTGGTACAATCTCAGCTCACTGCAACCTCCACTTCCCGAGTTCAAGCAGTTCTCATGCCTCGGCCTCCCAAGTAGCTGGGACCATGGATGTGTGCCACCACACCTGGCTAATTTTTGTATTTTCATAAAGATAGGGTTTCACTGTGTTGGCCAGGCTGGTCTTGAGCTCCTGGCCTCAAGTTGTCCGCCCACCTCGGCCTCCCCAAGTACTGGGATTACAGGCGTGAGCCACCGCACCCAGCCACAAACAATATATTCAAAAGAAGTCTGAATGTATTTCTGTTTCTGGAAGTATTAACCCTGAGTTGAAGGATAACCAGATATTGAATTTTGATAGGTACCACAGGTTTGCTTTCCGAAGAAAAGCAACATAAATAATCTGTTTTAGTAACCATTCATCAGTGTCTGTTTTACGGTAGTCTCACCAACTTAGATGTTATCAGCGTTTCAATTTTTAACATCTGATAAATGTGAAATACTGCCTTTTTCTAGTTTTTTTCTGATTTTTAATGAATTTGAGGATTATTTTAAAACATTTTTTCGTTTGTATTTCTTCTGTAAAATCCTTAGTTTTTACTCATTTCTGTTCAATTACTTATCGTTTCACATTGATTCTGTTTAAGTATTAAGGATATTAACCCTTCCTTGCATATTGCAAATACTTTTGCCTAGCATATTTCTTTTAGTTTTTTAAATAGTACATTACAAAACTGTTAAGATTTTTACAGTGGATTCTCACTTCTGTGTTTTGTTTCTTATTAGAATGGCATTCTTCACCTTATACTTTTTTAAATTCTCTTATTTTTTAGAATGTTTGTAGTTTTATTTTTTATATTTATCTCGTTATCGCTTCACACAGCTTTAAATGTTGTGTTTGTTGCTAGTTAGGATCTAAGTGTATTTTATCATATCTTTTGCCTAACAGTCATTTATTAAATATTAAATAATCAGTCTATTCTGTCTATTCCTCAGCGACTTGAAATTGCTACCCTTAGCATTAAATTGAGTGTGTTTCTGGACTCCAGTTTTTCTTTCTATTGATGTATTCCTTTTCCCCACATCTGTCACGTATTAAGCTATTCAACCTCCCTAAGCGTGTTTCCTTATAATACAAGGGAAATAATGATAACATCTGTGTTGTAGGGTTGTGAGGAATAATGACATTATGAATATTAAGCACTCCCCACATGCCTTCTTCATAATACATGCTCAATAAATGTCTGTTACTGCTATTGTTGTCTTTTGCTTTTTTTCTATTTGTTTTTTGAAACAGAATTTCCCTCTTCTTGCCAGGCTTGAGTGCAGTGGCACGATCTCGGCTCACTGCAACCTGCGCCTTCCTGGTTCAGCGATTCTCTTGCCTCAGCCTCCCGAGTAGCTGGGATTACAGGCATCCACCACCACACCCAGCTGATTTTTTTGTATTTTTAGTAGAGATGGGGTTTCATCATGTTAGCCAGGCTGGTCTTGATCTCCTGACCTCAGGTGATCCACCTGCCTCAGCCTCCCAAAGTGCTGGGATTACAGGCGTGAGCCACCATGCCCAGCGTTTTTTCTTTTTTTTTAAGTAATTATTATTACATTACTGTTACTCTTGTGAGAGTCACACCATTTTAATTTCTGTGGTTTCATGGATTAGTTGGCACCTGGTAGATAGAGTAAGTGCACCCCATTTCATTCCATTGTTCTTTTGCCAGATAACAATGCCATCATAATTTCTCTCCCAGATGAACTTGAGAGCCAACTTAATTCCCCCACAACCCTGTTGAAACACAACAAACCAAAACAGCTTGTTGACTTCGTTGGGATTACATCTTAGTATATAGGTTGATTTGGTAAGAATTGAGTAAGAAGATGTAAAATCTTAGTAAGCGGTGAGTAATTTTCTGTGGTTTGCTTCGTATTTGGCAGTTACCAGATTTCCAAAACAGATTATACACTGATTATTTAAAATGAGAAGAAAATGAGAAGAAATAAAATTGTTTTCAAGGCTGGCATGGAGCAATCACATTTTATGCCTAATATCATTTCAGAACTTTCGCAGAATGAGGATGGTCCATCTGTGAGTGATAATATATTGATAATTTAGGTGATTATGTTTCTAATGAAGTAAAATTTTAGAAGCTTTACAGAGGGGCCTATTCGCCTGTTCAGGCACTGGGCACTTACAGGAGTGCTGTTCACAATGTGATTCATAGGCCAGTGCCTGTCCACAAGAGTGTGCACAAAGTGGGTATAGAAATTAAACGTAAGCATTGGGTTTATAGCAATTGACTGAGTAATTTATATGTTCACTCTGAGAGTTTTTAAAACATTAATTTATATTTTGTATGTCATTTAATTTTTTCTATTATTATTCTGGAATAGATTGGAAACAAATGCAAATGAAATAAAACACAACACTGGTTCTTCATCACAGACAGCTTGAGAAGCACTTATTTAGAATACTTCAGGCTGTGAGGAGTAGGAATCCTCACCTTGAATTGACTTACATAAGTTTTTCCCCCCAAGCCTCATGTATGTTTCTGCATAATGGCCATTTTTCTGTTCCAATAACTTTGTTATTTACTTTCATTAGTTAGTTTGTCTATGTCTGTCTGCCAGATTTGCTAGATTGTTTTTTAGAAAGGTTCTATCAGTTTGCCTTCCTTGCAGCAGTTTTTGGAATGCGTTTTCTTAGCACTCTGGGCAGCCAAAATTTAGGAGTCTTGTATTTAAAAAATCTTTGCTAATTTGTTGTTAGTAAATCATGTATCAGCTTATTTTGAATTTTCCGTTTTTAATGTAGCTGACCAGTTTTCCGTGTCAATTGATTATATTTTTATTTTTCTATGTGGTTTGTGACACTTTATTCATTTACCACTTGGAATCTTCGTGTTTTGATGATCTATTTGCTTGTTTATATGTACATATGTATTAACCCTTTGTCCACTAATACAAATGTTTAGTAAGTCACATTTTACTTAACTGCCATTAATGTTATGGTAATACTATATTTTAAAAAGTGTTTAAATCTTCACCTGTTATTTCTTCCATTGTGTTTAAATGTAGAACATCCTCTCTCAACAAAAGATTTAGCAAATATTGATGCTCTTTTAAAAGCAAGAGGAATTTCAAGGGAGTGAATTTTACCATTTGTTTCTGTGTTTATTTTTTAATCTGTCTGAAGCATGGAGTATGCATGAAGGATGTACATTATTTTATTTCTCTTCAGGTGGCTATCTAATTATCACCAGTGTGACTGGATTAATCATATCTTTTCTGACTGATTTATCTTGCCACATTTATCGTGTAATAAGTTCAGATTTGGGATTTTTTCCCCCTATGGATCTGCCTTCATAGTAGACTGTTTCTACATATTGTAGGCTTTCAATATCTGATAAAAACATCCCTGTGCTCCTAGTCTTTTTCAAAATGCTCCTTATTACTTTTACTTGTTTTTTCCTCACGAATGTTTGTATCATTTTTAGTAGTATTCTGGTTTATGTTTGAGAACTAAGATGAAGAAACTTACGGTTTTTGTTTTGATTCTGAAAAATGTTGATATATATGTGGCAAAATGTTACTAGCTACCATTTGAAATGAATGTGTACTTCTAATATAGTATATTTCTCTTCTCATTTCACTTATCTCACATTTCTGTATCTCTTGACAAGTTCTCTTGTCAGTACAAAGAACGCTTAAATGTTAGTATTTCTCCATTTTACCAATTTGAAAAAATACACATGTATAAGATTTGTAAATATGTATATTTATATATTTATTGATAATTTCCCTTGTTGACTTAATGAAACTCCTAATTCATGCTAAATTCACTGCAATTTAGTTAAAAATTTATCTCTGACATATAGTTAAAATTAACTTTATTTTAGGCTTTTTCCTCCTTTTAAGTTAATTTTAACTATATGTCAGATAAATTTATGGGGAAAAAAGAAAAATGACTTCCCATTTCATTTCCTCAAGTCAGTTTTACTTTGATTATATTTGTGCTTTTAGAAAAAAATGTATTTTACATGTATGTATTCTTTAAAGCAACTCTTTAACAGCTGATCAAGTCAGTTTCATCCCTGGGATGCAAGGCTGGTTCAACATACGCACATCAATGTAATCCATCACATAAACAGAACCAAAGACAAAAACCACATGATTATCTCAATAGATGAAGGAAAGGCCTTCAGTAAAATTCAACACCCTTTCGTGCTAGAAACTCTCAATAACACTCCATTACCATATTATTTAGCTTCTGTTTTAGAAGGGTTTGCTGATCTTTTTAAATGTAAACTCTTAATCTTATGCATAAATTCTACCTGCTGTATTACAATGAATAGTCATACCACTTTGCTTTAAAACCTCAGTCTCTCATTCCCCTTCCCTTTTTTGTTTTTCAGGTGGCTTTATTTAAAAAAAAAAAAAAATCTTGTAATTGAGATGAACTCTGATATCTTTTGCTCTAAGAATGCTCCTTTTTCTGCTCTGTGCCTAAACATGAACTCTGTTCTTTGTTACCTTGTAATTATGTCAGACTACAGCCATCATGCTCCCTCAAAGTCTTCTCCTCCTATCCTAGGCAGACTCTTCTGAATTTTCATAAATTGGGTGATAGCTTTAAATAAAACATGTAATCACTAAATAAGTACAGCATGCTAGATATTCCCTGATCACTGCTTGCAATGAGGACTTATTATTTGTCTCTTGACAAAATAGTGCTTCATAGCTCCTTTCTGAGTTCTCAGAGCACACGGTTATATGAACTGGAATTTACCTTCTCTAAATCATCTTATTTTTATTTAGCTTTTAGTAATTTGAAAATATTTTAGCTTTGCTACATCAGAGGAATTTTTCTGTCAAATAATTGCCTGTCAAATAATGTTTCTCTTCACCACCACAAAGACTTCCTGTAAACTGCTTTATTAACCTGTAACCCTCCTTACCAAACTCCAGTCTTCTCTTAAGTAATCTCTATTCTTTTTCTACTCCGCATCACACTGTTTTGGTACACTCACATTTATATTTATAAATGTTAAGTAATTTTCCTTCTCATAAATTTTGCAAAGACCTCATTCCATGGCAAGATAAAATCATTGTCATCATTCTGTGTTTTTAAAATTTATCCTGTTTTAGATATAGCCACTTATGAACTGTTGACTGCCTACTTTGTATGATTGGGTGACTAGCCATGGAACTTTAAGTAAGTTGCTTAAGCTCTTTGTGCCTTGGGTTCGTTTTATACAGAAGATTAGGTAGAATAATTTCAGCAGTGTTCTTCTGCTCAGATTTATTACCTGAAAGCTCATCTACAGACACACCTGAATGTCCTGGTAATGATGTGGAAGTGAATAATCCCAGTAAGTTTTTTTTAAAGAAAAGTTTTTTTTAAAGAAAAGAGGCTTGAAAAAATTATCTGAGCTTTACAACTTGATGTTATGAGATACATATAGATAGTAAAATGGTTACTCTAGTGGAGCAAGTTAACATATCCATTATCTCACATAGTTAAATTTTTTGGCTACAAGAGCAGTTAAAACCTATTTAACAAAAATCTCGAATACGGTACATTTTCATTAGCTACAGTCCTCATATTGTACTTCAGTATCCACTTCTCTAGACTTGGTCATCCTGCGTATCTGCTACTTTGTATTCTTTGAATATGTCTATTTTCTCTTTCTCCTCCCTCCTCTCCTCCCCCACCCCACAGCCATAACTACTGGTTTGTCCTCTACCTTTGTATATTTGACCTTGACCTATTTTTGTTTCTGTGAATTTTTTTTGAGACCCGAAGGACATTATGCTTAGTGAAATAAGCCAGACACCGGAAAATATTACATCATCTTACTTATATGTGGAATTATGAAAAAGAAACATTTTTTTTAATGCCACAGAGAGAATGCAATTTATAAATACAGCTTCCAGAGTTTCTTAAGGCTTTTCTTCAGGCCTGTCCCTGGAAAGTTTGAGAAGAATGTGCTCTTGTAACCCATACTGGAGGGCATTAGTCCTTTTTTGTCAAAAAATGCTATTGAAATTGAATGAAGACGTCATAATGAAAGCTCATTTAAAAACCTACTTATACGAAAAGTACTTTACTAAAATAGGTTATGTTTGATGTAATTTAATAAATAAAAATGGTCAGATTCAGAAATTTCTCATGTATAGGTAATCAGATAATTGAATAATTGTTTACTGGAATTAGGCTAATGGTGCTAAGAATGACTTGAAACCATGTTATGTGAGGTTTATTAAGGATATTATGCACGTGTCGCTTGCTTGCATGCATTTCTCTTGTGATTTGCTAAAAAGGGAAGCATATGCTTGAATAATATGTTCTCATGCTGAGAGACTTAATTATTTTTCATGATGGGTTCCAGCTGAAAAGAAAATGTTTCACAAATTGGCAACAGCATGAATTTATATTGTCAGCTAGTACACTCTGCTAGCCTGTGTCACCAAATGCTGCTTCTCTTCTATACCCCTTATAATAATGTGTGCCATCACTTTGTAAGCATCTGCTACGATACTTTGGAAGAATGCCCCTTGAGAGAAATTAGGAATTGTCCACCCAGTTAACTTAAAGCTACATATTTCAAGTTAAGGAGAATCTTGGTTAAGAAAGAAATTTCACATCTGGGTTTTTTGTTTGTTTATTGTTGTGTTTTTTAAAAATTGTGTTATTACTTGAAAACTGGAGTTATGTTATCCAGTATGTTATCTACTATCCGCATGTGGCTACTGAATCCTTAAAATGTATCTACTCTGAATTGAAATGGGCTGTTTGCATAAAATACACACCAGATTTTGTAATATGTATGAAAAAATATACATAATAAATTTCATAATAAATATAATTGTATATTTATTACATATAAATGAATTGATATTTTTATACATAGGTTAAATAATACTGTTAAAAATCATTTCACATAGCTTTAAAAAAAGCTTTTACAAATGTAGCTATTAGAAAATTTAGATTGTATTAGTGGTGCACGTTATATTTCTCTTGGACCCCACACTGATTTAGAGTGGTTGATTACTTGTGGATCAGAATAACCAAATATGAGTAGCTTCAAATTTTAAGCAAAGTTTAATTAACTTTATATAAAGTATCTTTTCATTTAGAAATTTTTACATACTGTCTTCTATATATATCATGAGTATTTCTACTCCAAAGCTGTGCTTATTTTGTTTTCTGTGCCTGGATTAGCAAAACACCTGCTCCCAACTTCTGCCCCATTGATTTTAATGTGGCCATACTTAAAATCTCCTGATAATCTCAGACCATTGTATGCAACTAGTCTTCTGGTCTTGCCCACTCCACATTGATTTCTCCCTGCTCTGAACTTATTTTGCAACTATAAGGTATATCAGAAAGCTAACACTTAGTTCAATTCTATCTCTAATTTTTAAAAGTTGTGTTTCTTAGTTTAGAAAACATTTTGAGGAGAGAGGAAGAAGACATAGGTTCTTCTTCTGTTTTCTCAAAAATGACCATCTTCAAATACACAAAAAAACTGTGAGTGGATAATTGGTTAATGTCCCCTTTATGAGCTGGAACCTTAGTTATTCTTCCAGCTTCCTAGTGCCTTGACAGATACTACTGACACCACAAAACATAGACGTATGATGTATGATTATTGTCTTTTAGTCAACCCAGTTTTTAAGTGGTGCCTTAGAGAAAGAAAAGTAATGACACATTAATAAAAACAGAGAAAATTCACTATTGCCATTTTTTTTTTTAACTCTATAATTGTCTCCTTTGTACTTTTTATCTCAAACATATCCCTATTTACTTAAAAAAAATGTCCTTTGAATGTTCAGGATGATGCACGCCAACTCTTTGTGCTAGCTGGAGCTGCTGAAGAAGGCTTTATGACTGCAGAACTTGCTGGAGTTATAAAGAGATTGTGGAAAGATAGTGGTGTACAAGCCTGTTTCAACAGATCCCGAGAGTACCAGCTTAATGATTCTGCAGCATAGTAAGTAATCATAACTTCAGAACTAAACTATCATGAATAATTACTTGCAAGTCAAATATACTTCCAAGTCAATTTTATTGCAGAATTGGCTGACACATTCTTGTACAACTTAGGATATTCAAGATGACAATATTTTAAAATTTTATCTGTCTTATGTGTGTTGTGTGTGTGTAGATAGCAATGTTATTTCCTGTGTGTTCAGTAGTGTCTCAGGAGACTCATGCTATGTAACTCTAATTGAAACTTGCAAAATGGTACCTTTTCCAATATATTTTCAAGAAAGTAATTGGAAGTTTCCAGAATCCACTCTGAATTGGGGTGTATAAGTTTACTTGGAGCTATCTTGAGAGTGTAACTGATTTGAGTTCTTTTCATTATGCTAGCAGTGCCTAAGAAGAGTTACTTGTTCAATGACAGGTACTTTAGGGATTTTTTTGAAAGAGTGCAGAATCAAGATATTTTTTCAGTAAGTAAAATAGCTCTGTATTTGAAAATTGTCAGTTGTGTGTGTGCCCTGTTGTATTTGACACAGTTTCCAGATACTTAAGTTCAGTTTTTTAGAAGAAAAATCTGCCCTAAATTTTCAGGTGGTGGCGCCAGAAAGTTTGCAAAACAAGTTGTGATAAAACCTAATCAGGGAAGCTGGGTGAGGTGGCTCATTGCTTGTAATCCCAGCACTTTGAGAGGCCAAGGTGGGCAGCTCTCTTGAGCCCAGGTGTTTGAGACCAGTCTGGGTAACTTAACGAGACCCACCCCCACATCTCTACAAAAATACAAAAATTATCTAGTCATGATGGTGCACACCTGTGGTCCCAGTTACTCAGTGGGGCTGAGACAGGATGATTGCTTGAACTCAAGAGTTTGAGTTTGCAGTGAGCCATGAACGTACCACTGCACTCCAGCCTGTGGATGGAGCGAGGCCCTGTTTCAAAAAAATAAAAAATAAAAACCTAATCAGGGAGCTTTCTGTTTGGTGATCTCCATAGAACAACACCAAAAACAACAAAAAAAACAAATTTATAATTTACCACACATACTCAAAAAGTCCTATATGATATGTATTAGGCATTAATTGCTCTTAAAATCTATGTTGTGCATTTGTTTTACTTTCCAGGATTGTTCCATTTTCTTGACACAGCTGTTGGCTGTTAGGGACACAAGTAAGGATTAGATAGATGACAGATTTTGAAAGGTCTAGGTGAATGCATACACTTCGCCACAATGAATAAGTAAATGAGGTGTGGCTCCTGAAGAGCGAATTATATTATTTGTTCAGCATCAGCATAGGTACTATATGTTGTGTGATTTAGTGTGTTTAAGAAATAATATTGTATCACCCACATCAATCTTTATAACCCTGTATTTCTTAATCTATATTTTTAACATTTTACACTTGTATTAACCTTATATATTATTACGTGGTTTATACATGTATATATAACATAAACACATTGAATATGTAGCTCATCTCTCCAACTGGTATCATATCCTATACAAAGAAATATTCCTTGACTCGCTGAGTTGGTCCTTGCTCTCCAGTTTTAGGTACTCCTAATTTACTTTTTCTTCAGCTTTCCTTTTATTTTGAGGTTATTTTATTTCTGTTTATGTTGTGAATATTTGATTATTTTCTGTCTCTGCCATTACATTGTAAATTCAGTAATGTGTTTTTACCTAATGTATTCCCACAGCCTGACACAGGCAGCACTCAATATGATCTTGTTTAATAATGAATGAATTCATAAACCAGGCATCACAGAGGCTAGAAGACAAATTAGAAAAAATACTTATAGGAAGAACACAACTCTTAAACCATATTTGCTTTGACACCACCAGCATCTGCAGAGATTTAAGTGGGAGTCACTATTATGAGAAGATTGCTTTGAGTGGAGCCCAGCAAAAGGAGCTATTCCAGTAATTAAGGGGTGCTACTTGGGAATGACAGATTGAAGTTCTCTTTCTCACTATATGTGGGAACTTCCAGACCCCCTCAGTCTCTTGTCCAGTACTCTCTGCTGTGCACACTACTTGAAAATGAGTTAACAAAAACATAGTCTGGGCATTGGTGGCTTATGCTTTGTAATCCCAGCATTTGGGGAGGCTGAGGTGAGAGGATCACTTGAGCCCAGGAATTCCAGACCAGCCTGAGCAACATACTGAGACTTTGTCTCTACAAAAAGTAAAAACAAAAAAATTAGCCAGGCATGGTGGCCCATCCCTTATAGTCCTCGCTTCTTGAGAGACTGAGTCAGGAGAATCACCCAAGCCCAGAAGGTTGAGGCTGTAGTGAGCTATGACTGCGCAGCTGCATTCCAGCCTGGGTGACAGAGCAAGACCATATCTAAAAGAAAAAAAAATTAAAATTATAAAATGAAAAATATGTTGCTTTAGTTTTACATTATTTTATTCTAATAGTCATGACCTTAAGATGGCACTAATGTGGCTGCTTTTTAGGAATGAAGAAAGTCATAGAAACATTTTTCTCCATAGTTATTAGAGGGAATCTTGATCTATGAGTTCTTGACTGGGGATGCTAAGATGCAGTCAAGTTGCCCATTAGGGCTGACTCCCCACCAATTCACACTTTAAATTTGTAATCATTTAGAACAATCAGAATTTTTCGCAGTGCCTGCTTTTCTTCTTTGTCTTATTGAAATATTATTTTTAGAGATTTTTTTGAACTGTAGCAGTTTTTTGTTTTGTTTCTGTTTTGTTTTTGTTTTTGGTTTTTGGTTTTTTGAGATGGAGTCTGGCTCTGTCGCCAGGCTGGAGTGCAGTGGCATGATCTTGGCTCACTGCAACCTTGGCCTCCCAGGTTCAGGCGATTGTCCTGCCTCAGCATCTCGAGTAGCTGGGATTACAGGCACACACCACCACGCCCAGCTAATTTTTGCATTTTTAGTAGAAACGGGGTTTCACCATGTTGACCAGGATGGTCTCAATCTCCTGACCTCGTGTTCTGCCCACCTCGGCCTCCTAAAGTGCTGGGTTTACAGGCGCAAGCCACCGTGCCCGGCGAACTGTAACAGTTTTAAGCAAAGAAATCTGTGAGTAATCAAAGAACATTTTAAATAAGAGTAGCTCATTATTTTAAAGAGGCAGTAAAATCTTGCCATGGCTTGTTTGATTTGTTAAGTCGGATTTTCTTACAGTAAAGTAGAACATTTGGAATTAAAAGCACAGAGAAAGTACTGGAGTATTACCACCAATGTGATAAGATTCTCTTAACTTCAGTAAATACAATACAGGTAACTCAGGCTGTCATCTCTCTATGTGTTCTAGTATAATTACCACATACATACACTTGACTGTCTAAAACATTTTTTATTTCTAAGTTATCAGTCACCTTATAGCTCTCGTAATAAAAGCACTGCGGTGATGCTCTCTACATTCAGCTGACCTTAGGACTCATTCCAAACTCCTCGTTTAAGGCTTTGTATAGCTTACTAGTGGCTTTACTCTCCAAGAAAGAACAGGCAACTGTTCTCATCTCCATACTAATTTACAGCTTCTCCTGGGGCAGTGTCATTCCTTTTCTTCCATCCCCGTTATTCTGTTTACACCCCTCACTATCCATGAATCCTTCTTTAATCACCTAGATCCACATTAATCTCTCCATACCTATACTTTCTGTGAATTACTGACTATACCATATAATTTGACACAAAATAACTTTTTTACATTGCATGGTATGATACCACTACATTTTTATATCACAACATATGTAGCACCAGTGGCAGAGAGTATTACATGAGTGACTAAAACATGTATTGATTTAGAGAGCAGTAAAGTGCAGCGTAGAGGAGTATGTGCTGTTTTCCTGTATGTAACGTAAGACTGGTTGAAAAGAAACATCTCATTCAGCCTTTGGGCAGAGCTTTCATCACTACTTGCTCCAAAATTAAGACTTTAAAAATCTTCAATAAAAAAGAGTGATGTCTGGATCATAAACACAGTGCTATATCCAAAAAGTGTGATAAAGAATTCTAAGAAACAAACTCATGCCGTGTACTAGCTTTCTGTTTTTTTTTTTTAAGTTATTCTTTTTCCTTTGAATTACTAACTGTCCCTTAGAAATAAAGAACATATTTAAAACATACTAAAAGAGCTTTGTGGTTGCAGAGGTGTAAACATTTTTATTTCCATGGGAGTTATATAAGAAGATACAAACTTAAACTCGTTTGTATCTTTACACAGAATTTTAAAAACTTTTAGTGATTTCAGATTATCGCTTATATTGCAGTGTGTTTTAATTTTTGTTTTGGATGATCTTTATTGGCTATATTTAATACGTTGTTTCATTTAATTTTTTCAGCTATTTGAATGACTTGGACAGAATAGCTCAGCCAAATTACATCCCGACTCAACAAGATGTTCTCAGAACTAGAGTGAAAACTACAGGAATTGTTGAAACCCATTTTACTTTCAAAGATCTTCATTTTAAGTGAGTAGCTTTCTAATTTTAGCTATAAAACACATTGTTTTAGAAATAAAAGGTATAATAAAAGTTGACAACATTTTTACAGTCGGAAATTACAATTGGAAAAAAACTTTCTTCAGATGATTATACAAAATAATTTTTGGGTGAAGTCAAAAAAAGCATTCCCAAGTGGAATATTTTTATTTAAGAAAATCTATCCAGGCAAATTCCGTTTTGCCTGTAGTTTTTACAGTGATTCAAACAAAATAGTTTTTGGCTTTTATTTCTAAACAGAAAATTCTGCTCTAATCTACTGTGTTTTCGGAAAGTGTTGCCATCTATTTTTAGGTAAAAAGAGAGCAAGTTTTACTGATAGTATAAATGCTTATTTATGGAAATATTAAGAGCACCCTTAACAATTTTTTCATGAACAGTTTTCTTCCTAGGGAACTTTCCGTCCCTGTGAACGTAGTCCTTATGCACTATTTCATGATAAGAAATACACATTTAAAGTGTACTGAATATCCGCTTACTGAGGTCTGAGCAGAAGAGCACTGAATTGTAGTCTTTAGAAATGCGAGGGGTCTTGGAGTGAATGTTTTCCCAGTTCCCTCATTTTATAATGAACGAGGCTCAGGAAAGTTTAGTAAAACATCATATTCAAATTTACAAAACGACTTTTCTCTTTTTCCAGTAAATAACAGTTTCCAAGGTATGAGGAAAACTGTTGGACTTAAACACAACTGAATATGATGTTTTCATTTGCAGAGTCTTGTTTTATTATACAGCCTTCCTGGTCAGTTACTTTCATGTGTTTCCCTTCCAGGTCATCTGCTAGTTGTTACCATGACTGACTTCTTCTAAAATGCTCCACTTACTCATTTCATTGTTCACTCAAACAAAATTGCCTTTAAGTCTGTACTGTTATTCATCATTTCTATTAAAGTAATAGTAAAATCATGAAAAGAGAAAGTATGTGGCCTATGTAAAGATATATACATTAATAAGATAACATCACAGGATATTCTACTGAAAACTTCTGTATTGTCATAGACATCTAAGACCACTGTAGTGTTACTTGATGTTAAAAAATACTCATTAAAAAATACAGATGTTCCTTTTTTCCTTCTTAGTATTTTTTATTTCAGTACATTGAAGCTAAATAAAGAGGCAGAAGTTCTTTTTTTAAAATCTGCTAGTTTCTTATAATTCACATTCATTTAAAATGTCACATGTCCCAAGTGCCAGTTGAGTGTTCAGCTGAAGGAACACCAAACACAAAGCTGTTCAATAGCTTTGGGAGGCCCTTCTGAAGTCAATGACTAATTTATATGACTATAATAGAGTCACATTATTCACACAGTATTAAAACCTATGCGTGTCCTACACCACATATTCACTAGTAAATATTCCTGGAAATGAAAATAATAAAAATGCTAGAATTAAGTGAGTTGTAGACTTATAGGGATTTTATTGTTGTTGTTCTTTTAAATTTAACAGATAGGGATATTTTTGTTTGTTTTTAACCCAGCAAGGTTAAGATTGATTTTAAGATTGCCACTGTAGTCATGGGCATCAAGTAGCTATCATCGCACAGCTGCAGAACTTTATAGATATGTTGACCCAAATTGAGCACACTCCAGTTGTCACTGCAGGAGATTGGATTAGAAAAGGTGTTTATGGTCTGTTTTTTTAAGGAAAATTTTAATATTTCATGTTTTTCTAAATTTCAACTTTTAAATACAGTGAAGGGTTAGATAAATCATTTGTTATCAGTTTGTGATTTTTTTTTTTAAGATTATGTTTAGTGGAGGTTTTTGGTGTCTTTGTAGAAATTCAAACTTTACAAGACTGTGTATATATCTCCTTAACTTTTACCCAACTCCATCCCCACAATACCAAAAAGAATTTTTTAAAAGATTACACAAGCAAAAGAACAATAAACTTATATTATTCTGTTTGCCAAAAAGTAATTTGTCTGCATTTGGTTTGCAAACGGAGTGTCCCATATCGTTATTGAAATTATTTTGTCTTTTTTATTTTCACTAAAAATTATATGATTCAACATAATCATTCTAAATAAATCTTTACTGTGAATTACGGATTAGGCTTTGCTTCATCTAACTTTATTGCTCTGAAATGGTCATGATAATAAAGCAGAATTTCTAAAATCATCTTGGAATAAAGGTTCCTAGTGAGAGAAAAAATAGTTATCGGTTCATCTCATAAAGAAATCTCACTGTTAGAAGTAGTGAGCACTGTTAAATTATATGCAACAATACTTCTGATTGCTTCCATAAATATTTTATATTTAATACATTTGTTGCTATCACTTGTCACTGATTTACAGGTGGTTCATGTAATTGAATTTTCCAGAAAACTAAAGCTTTATTTCAATTTTCATGGCTACTTCTCCCCAAGAAACAAACATTGACCTGCTTTCTTAAACAAAGATATAGGTCATAATTAATTTATCTGGCAACATTAGCTTTGTGCTTTAATACATGCTATGGTTTTGCATAGGGGCTTTTTTTTTTTTCATTTTCATTCTTTTCTTAAAAAAAAGCCCTCAGTGGACATTTTATAGTGCTGTCATTATCTCTTACTGAAATTGTTTAACTTCTTTTAGTCTGCTTATTACTATTTCCATAATATTAAATAAACAAACTGAGTACTCTGATTTCAAATAATCAGGTATGTCTGATCCGGAGAATATCATCATTTTATCTTAAAACTAAGAAGTGATTTTAATGACAAGGAAGTTCACTATTAGATTGGGACTTAGAATTTTTTTTTTAACCTAGTATACCTTAGATTCTGATTTTGGTTTTTGTTCACTTTGTTTTAAAGATTGTGTTCTAAAGCATACTTAAATTATGTTCAGCTAATGGCTTACAGTAGTCCCCCCTTATTTGAGGGGATATGTTCCAAGACCCCCCATGTATGCTTGAAACTGCTAATAGTACTGAACCTTGTATACACCGTGTTTCTTCGTAGGCGTACATACCTATGATAAAGTTTATAAATTCAGCACAGTAAGAGACTAACAACTAATAATAACATAGAACAATCATGGCAACACACTATAATTAAAAGGTATGTGAATGTGGTCTCACTTTCTCAAAATACTGTTGTATTTTTGGACCTTGGTTGACCACAGGTAACTGAAACTGCAGAGAGTGAAACCAGGAATAAGGGGGAACTACTGTATTTCTAACCAATATTGTCTGAGGAGAAAATGTGTGGAGTTGGAGTTAGCAAGTAAAGATTCTAGACCTCGGTTCCCCTAATAGGTAGTTGGGTAAACTTGGTTAAGTTTCTTAACATTCTATTACAGTTTTGCTCTGTTAGAGGCTTAAAAATAAAATGAGTTATTACCTATGAAAAATGTTGTAAAGGTGAGAACTCTATAAATAGTAATAAGTGGCAGAGGCAAATACTAAATCAGTTATTTGGTACTTAAGGCAGTCTGACTGTATAAAATTCACTTTTCATCTTGTTTAGGTGCACTCTTAAACATTTATTTCAGGACCATAGTTTTCACTTCCCTCCTAGGTTTTTCAAACCTGTCATTTCAGCATCCAGCAAATACTGGGATTGAGTAAAGTTGACTCTCACCATTATCCTTCCACGAGGTTCATTTATCGTACTCCATTTAGGCTTCTTGGTTGAGATTGATGTATTTAGTTGCTGTTTTTATTCGGTGACTTAAAGATAAACACAGGTTTGTCAGGAACCTCAGATAAACTTTGTCTTATTTTGGATTTTGAATTCTGTTGAATTACTATCATTGCTAGCATATGGTTTCAACTTTGCTTTTTATAGGTTAAATGAGCCTCAGATGAATGAGAGCAGAAATGCATTTAGAATAATTCTACTGGGAACTCTTGAGTGTGGTCATCACTGAGATATGCTATCTTTTCAGTAAAGTTATTTTCAAATTGTGTTCCTGGGCATTTTTGCAAATGGTAACCCAATTTAAATCATTTTAATTTACTATCATTTATTTTGTTCTTGTTTGATCTTTATTACCCAGCTATGCATTTTACATCTTAACTCTTTGATTTATTTTGTGGTAGAAACATTTTATTATATAACTTACCTGAATTTAATGAACAATGGTACCAGCTAAGCCAAAAGAATGAAGCTGCTTAAATGATCATAAAAGTAACAATACTAGTTGATGTACTCAGATTTGGTTTATAGGCCAGTACTGCTCTGTAGGGAAAATTCTTTTTGCCTGGGAATTAAATAGGGACTATTTTAATTAGTGCACCATCTAGATAAATGGAGCCTTTAAAAATGTACCAGTTTGCATAGTGTTTTCATTATATAAGTGGTTATTTCTAGGTTGTATAATGTAGTCTATGCAAATTTTAACTTTTGCTTAACTTTAGAAGATCTTAGAAAAGGAATAGACTATTGTCTTTATATTGTTTGATTTTGCTACTACTTTGTTCAGTAACCAACAGTGGTTCACTATTGTATATTGTATAAAAATTGAGTTTTTTTCCATTCTAAATTTTGAGGCCATTCAGTAGGATCACTCATTTATGTCATAGTTCAGTTCTCTCATTTTGTAATGTATCCTGATTTTACTTTTTATGCAAACGTATTTTACCCTATCTGAGTTTTATTTGCTTGCCCTACATTTTCTTACCTGAAATGGCTTCTTCTTTACATCAAAGCCTTGCTTATTACTTCTGAGGTAAAATAACATGTTTTAGTAGGAGGAGGGGTCTCTGTTCTCTGTCTTCGATGTCCGTGACTGTGGCAAATGGAATATTTACTCTTTGATCTCTGCATGCCCCAGTTGCTTCATGTGACTTCTCAGTGTTTACACACAGTGCAGTCCATTCATTTGTTTGCTTTAATGTTCTAAGTGTTCTTCCGTGTGTTAATGTCTTGTCTTTTGAGGGTACTTTTGTTTTTGCTTTTGTTTTAGAGATACCCTCCCTTCAATCAAAACTTTTAAAAACTAGCAGATTTTTTTCCCCTTTTGAGAAGTCCAGTTTGTGACATTGTTTTCCTCCCATAAAGTCCTTCTCTCCTTCCTTTTCATCACACATTTCCACAACTATTCAGAGCTTTTTTGTTAAAGAACTTCTCAGAACTTCTTGAACGTTTAATATGATGTTAACTCATTTCTCCTCTTAACAGAATGTTTGATGTGGGAGGTCAGAGATCTGAGCGGAAGAAGTGGATTCATTGCTTCGAAGGAGTGACGGCGATCATCTTCTGTGTAGCACTGAGTGACTACGATCTGGTTCTAGCTGAAGATGAAGAAATGGCAAGTAGAACTACTTTAAGAGTTGAGCTTGAAACATGAAGAGCTGAAGGTGTTGCCAAGAATTTTTCTGAGAAAAATTCTTAAATTCTTTCTAATGTCTATAACAATTTGAAAGTACAGGGTCTTTCCTCTAACCTTTCTATTTGCCTAATACAAGAGAAATATACTAGAGAAGCACAGGTGGATCTTGAGGAAAAGGAAAGCATGGAGAGTCAATCTCACCTCAAGCCTGTAAGCTTAACTATGCATTTCTGTATCTGATATCAACATAGCACATGGAAATATATTTACATAGTAGTTCAAGATCCCTTTTCTTAATTTGTTACTTCTATTAGTTTAGTAAATCCTTTTTTTTTTTTTTTTTTTGAGATGGAGTCTTGCTGTGTTGCCAGGGTGGAGTGCAGTGGCACGATCTCGGCTCACTGCAACCTCCACCTCCCGGTTTGAAGCCAGTTCTCCTGCCCCAGCCTCCTAAGTAGTTGGAATTACAGGCACGTGCCACCACACCCAGCTGGTTTTTGTATTTTTAGTAGAGATGGGGTTTCGCCACATTGGCCAGGCTGGTCGCAAACTCCTGACCTCAGGTGATCCACCCACCTCAACCTCCCAAAGTGCTGGGATTACAGGCCTGAGCCACCACACCCGGCCAGTAAATCTTTAATATATGTTATACTTTGTTGCTGCCCTGTAATTTTCAGATAGGTTTCAATGTACCATTAATATGGGGGAAGTATTTTTAAATAGAAATGTAAAACTTTAAGTTAACTTTATTACGAAGTGGGGAAAAAGGAGTAGAAATGTCAGTTTTGTACAGTTGACCCTTGAACAACAGGGGTTTAAGCTGCATGGGTCCACATATATGAGAATTTTTTTCAACCAAGCACATTCATGGGATGCAAAACCTGAGTATGCAGAAAGTCAACTTTTCCTGTACGTGGGTTCCACAGAACCGCCTGCTGGACTTGAGTATATGCAGATTTTGGTACCTTTGGGGGTCTTTGTACTAATCCCTCTGAATATACCGAGAGACGATTATATCTTTAAAATCAAGTCTATGAAATTATAGTGCAATGCAACACCACATGTTCGTTTCTCTCATTTCAGCGCTACAAAATGTATCAGTGCCCTCTTTGATGAGCACAGATCCTAGAAGTTCCAGAAACAGGAATTGGAAGTGTTCTTCCAGTATTTATATTTATTGTAATATTTAGAGTAATGGGCTAATTGGGTCTTAGCTTGTTCAATTTAATTTTATTAATCTTTAAAAACCTCTGTTTATCTTTTAATGGAAACTTAGATGAAATAAACTCTATGACGATGTCATTTCTTTTCACATGTTCACATTTCACATCCTAGATTATACTGTCCTGTAGCAGGATGTTCTCTGGCATAGAGCATGACATATAGTGGGCACTTAGCAAGTAAAAGTTGGATGCAGAAAGTGATGAAAGATGGTTAGACACTTCTCTCACCTAAAGTGAAAGTGTGTTCTGAAATGACAGAAATGTATTTTTGTGATATGTTATGTATTTTTCAATGACTAAACTCTGTTTTATTACAACACTTATTATTTTTTAAAATACTCCTTAAAAGTCCTTGCTGTTAGTGACCATTGGTTTTCTTTTTTTCTGTTACAGAATCGAATGCATGAAAGCATGAAGTTGTTTGACAGCATATGTAACAACAAGTGGTTTACAGATACATCCATTATACTTTTTCTAAACAAGAAGGATCTCTTTGAAGAAAAAATCAAGAAGAGCCCTCTCACTATATGCTATCCAGAATATGCAGGTATTTTACTTTTCTGGGAATAACTTGTCAAGTTACATATTTCTAATTGAAACTTCCCCTAAGGCAAGAATTCAGTTGTTAATTTAAATCTCTTGGCTTAGTGATTCTTAGACCTTTAACGGATATTATTTATCAAACTGCAGTTGAGCACAAAAATTTCCTTTAGATATGGAGGAAATTACTGAAAATAATGTATTCATTTTATGGAAAAACTGTTAGATAATGTTTAGTGATGACTCCAAGTTAAAATACTGTTTTTAAACCAAGTTAACAGATTTCATATCAGTACTGTGTGATGTACAATAAATAAGACATGTCTCTGCCCACCATCTAATCTCAAAGACAGACATACTTAAACAACAAGCAATAGCAGTGCATCCTACTGCTAAAAAGGAACATGAACGTTATTGTAAGGGGGAAAATGAAGATGGGATCATTGAGGCGGCTAACTCTTACAGAAGGGCAGGGAAGGTTTCGCAAGAAGCCTAAACTTTGGTAATGAGACTGTTAATAGTGCTTTAATTTTACTACAGTGGAAAATTCCATGGAGTGAGAAAAGTAGACCTGAAGTACAGTCCTGACTTTTCCATAATTAGCTCTATGATCTTGAACAAGGCAGTTAGTTCACCTAGGTCTCAGTATTCCATCTGTGAAGTCAGGAGTTGGGCTAAAACATTAGTTTTAGTTTAGTTTAGTTCCTTGGAGCACCTCCTGGGTTGCTGTTGAAGGTGGAGATGGGAGAGGGAACAGAACTAATTACTGCCCCCCGCACCCGCCACCTTATAACTTTTTCATTAAAGCAGAGTAACTCAGCTTTCATCTGGTTTCCATATCAAGTAAGGTTTTATTTTAGTGAAGAGCATTCAGTATGCCTTAAAAAACAGGAGTTTGACTACCACTGGTGTATGTAATCTCCAAATCTAGTTTGAAGAGTTTAGTTATTTACCGTCACTCCACTCTTCCTATTTTTTTAAAAAAAGTCTCAAGGATTTGTTTTTTTATAAACAAAGTTTTCCTGAGTCTTGTGTTGAGTAAATTGTGCGATGAGTATTCACTGCCATTTTACAGGGAAATGTTAAGACAACCCTGTGATGTCAGTGCTCGGGTATCCCTACCCATACAAATGAGAATAGCGAGGCTTAATGAAGCCAGAGTGCAGTTCCAGACCCAAATCCATTGTCCTCCTGCTCCTCGACCATTAACGGCTAGGCTACATTTAATTAAACATTCCGTGAAACCAAAAGGGGAGGGTTCTTTGGTAAATATAATCATGTTAATTGTTATAGCTCTTTTTGCGTACTGTGAAATTATACTTCAGTTCAAACTAATTTCACACAGTTACTTACTTTAAAACTTTGCTTTCTTTTTGGAAGTCATAGTCCTGAATCACTGTGTTCAGGAGCATTTTTTTGTGCTTATTAGAAATAAGTTATCCAGAGTCAAGATGGCTTATTTTTTCCCTTATTTGAATATATTTTTTAGTTTATTTTTATCATATTCTATGATGTAGCCATTTTGTATTAATTCATAGTACCAGAATCCCCAAATGAATCCATAAATATTGTATAGCTACAGGGATTTCAGAACAACTAAGAATATACTTGTTAGCTCTTTCCTTGCCAAGTAGACTGTGTGTTTAGGAATTTTTGCTTGTGTTTTGCTTAATAATCCCTGACTTCAGAATCTTTGCACAAAAAGAATATTACATAATTCTTTCACATCTCCAGAGTTAAGATTATTATTTAAGATCTCCGTGGCATGCCCTAAGTATTGATTCAGTTGCTTCTTGCTTCAGCCGCAACTCTCAATTTCCTATGGCTGTGGAAGAACCCTGTGTAGCCCCTAAGCAACTTGCTTGATTTATCTCCTGTCTGCTCATGTGTCATCCTTCTCCTCCTCTTCTTTTTACTGTATGTTGCCACTTTACCAGTTTCATCTGCAGTCATGTCATCTTAGCTCTCTATCCTTTCGTAGTCATAGCTATTCTCAATAGGTTAAATTTTATGGTCAGCCCTAATTTATCTCTGGAGCCTTAGATTTGCATTACCAGCTGCTTGAACATACATGTTTTTTTGTTGTTTGTTTGGTTGGTTGGTTGGTTTTTTAGCACCCGAAGCTCAAACAGAACTCCTCTTCTTGTTAAAACGCAGATCTCTTCTCTTTCCTTTTTGATTGTGTCATCAGCCTCCCAGTTCTTCATTTTTGAACCTGGTTATCACCTGTGCTTACCTTTGTTCAGGACAATTCTATCTCACATAAAAAAAAATACCATATTTGCTCTCGTGTCCCTGCTTTGCCATTCTTTTCTTAAGACTTAAAATCAGAATGAAGAATGTTCATTCATATGTGTTGTACTTTGAGGGTAATCTAGCTAGCTGCCTAGGATATATAGAGCAAATGGAGGTAGGCACTCAATGTAAGCTGTTTGGCTGAAATGTATTTTAATTTAGCAGTTGCATTAGCTTCTGTGGGCCAACAAGATGCTGTTAATTGCTTTAAAATTTTGGAGAACGAAACTTAGGATTTAGTAAAATTTGATTTTTTAAAGTATGTGATTTCTAGTGATATAAAATAGTTAAAATGTAAACTTAAAGACGATAACTTTATTACCTTTTTATCCCTAATAAAAATCTCATAATCTGTGTCATAGCACATTACACAACATTCCTATGGGCATTTGTCACATTGTATTATACTGGATTCTGTAAGATATAAAAGGAGTATGGGGCTGGTGGGGTATGATGTTTACTCTTGAGGAGTTCACATTCTAGTTTAGGAGACTCAACACTGAAAAAGAATTTAAGACTATAAAGCAGTATAACAAAAACTGAAATAGTTATTTCTAGGAGGAGACAAAAGTTTTTAAGTGATAGAGAACCTAGCTAGATTTGATTAATTAGGAAAAGTTAGATGGAGTGCCAATTTTGAGCAAATGTGAAGGCAGGCAGAGATCTCAGCCGGTAAAGTAGAATGAAGAGGAAGTACTGCAGTACCACAGGTGGCAGTTTGCATGTTGGGTCCTCATGACATGGACCTGGGTTGAGCGCCAGTGTGGAGGAGAGGATCTCAGAATGATGGCACTGCAGAGCAGGCTGGATAGTAGAAGACCTTGAAAGCCTGGCAGATAATTTTGGATGATTAATTTTTTTATTGAAGCATTACATACAGCATTACATTGTATACATTATGTATATTATATACATACATACGTACACACACACCCTCAGCATAAGTGCATTTTTAAAGGTGAACATACCAGTATCCACCACTCAGGTCAAGAAACCAAACAGCTTCAAGACCCCAGAAAGTCCCATCATGCTTCCTCCCAGTCTTAACCAATCAAAACCTCCCCGCAACACACACATACACACTCACATCCCATACACAGAGTAATCACTGATGACCCACTGATAATCACTGAAGACCTTAATGAAAGAACGGACACAAAGGAAATACATACCCACTTCACATGTGCCACAGACACTATTAATTGGTGAGACTTTTGTCCTCACCAATTCATTTTTCAAACAGTGTTGTATCATACAGTATATGATCTTTTTGCATCTAGCTGCTTTTGCTCAATAGTTCACTTATGAGATTAATTCATGTTATTGAGTATAGCAGTAGTACTTTCATTCTCACTTCTGTGTCTTCAGTGATACACAGTTCTGTCAAGTGTATATCTAGAAACTGAATTGCGGGGTCAGAGTGTGTGTGTGATTATCTTTAGATATTGCCAAACAATTTCTGGAGTGTTTGTACTCAGAGGGAGTCTTTTTTAGTCAGTAACCTGAAAGCTGGAGTGTGTCATTCACTTTTTTTGTAACCTCATACTCCTAAACATCATTGTAGACCTTGGTACAATTTTTGAATAAAGAAAAATGAGTGAAGAATGCTAATTAATGTATATATAGAAAAGGGAGGAAAAAATACTAATCAGCATTCAGCCAACATTTTTTGATCCACCGTTGAGCCAGAACTGAAATAGCATGCCGTCATCAAGCATCTGAGTTGGGGTGTAGAGGACAGAAGATAAGAGGATAAAAGATCTGGCATTTGGAGATTGAGGCAGGAACAAAGATCATGATGAACACGGAATGCCATGTAGAGGAAATTTTTTGTTTAATTTTAGGGATAACTTACAGTCATTAAAGGTAATTAACATGGAGTGTTTTTCATTTAGAAGAAATAGTGTCTCCCATTCTAGAAGGGAAAGCACAGTTAAGGAGTCCATGAATGAAGCTGTATGAAACTGACTTCAGTTTTGTATGTATGAAACTGACTTCAGTATTTTAAGCGGTTATTTTAACTTTCTGCATTATGTTTCTTTCCTTTTTCCATCTCAGGATCAAACACATATGAAGAGGCAGCTGCATATATTCAATGTCAGTTTGAAGACCTCAATAAAAGAAAGGACACAAAGGAAATATACACCCACTTCACATGTGCCACAGATACTAAGAATGTGCAGTTTGTTTTTGATGCTGTAACAGATGTCATCATAAAAAATAATCTAAAAGATTGTGGTCTCTTCTAAGTTTTGCAGTTAATGGTAAAATGCATTTTCAAACCAAATGAGTACTTACATATGGATCTCTGTAGACTAGAGTCTTGCAGCAACACAGAATGTAATATAAGGCAAATGCATCTGGGACCTGACCAAAGTTGTTCTGTTTTGTTTTTTTAACTGAAAGTAACAGAAGGACCTTTCTTAAATGTGACAGATGGTCCTGCAGTGTGAAACTGAAGGACAGTGTTAAAGCTGGGCTCTAGTATATTGATGATTTCTGCATAAGTGTAAATATGCAAATGTATGTATACATGTATTTATGACTTTAGTTTTCGACATTATTTTTAGGTTTTTAGAGTGGCAACTTAGGATTCTAGGGTGATGGCTTTGGAAATAACATAAATAATACCTTGTACTGAATGACAGACTATTACTATGTTTGCCAGTTTTAAACAGCTTTATTTATGTTCATGTCCTGTAAATTTTTAAGTATAGTAATTAATATTAGGAAACATAACCCTTATCTTGATTATATGTATACTTGTATTAATAAAAATGTTATTTGTACAAACATTGCACAGACTATTTTAATAACATGATTTGTTCTTTAAATTTTATGTGTTTTCTTGAAATGTTCTTAAGATGAATACACCTGCCTTTGGATCAATTATTTAAACATTGTGTGCATTTTGATTTTTCCTACTTTAAGAAAATAAAATAATTTAATTTTACATTAGATTCCACATTAGATTTGGTTTGAAAAACTAAAATTTCAGATTTTTTGAGGATATACTGTCTTAGACTTATTGTAAACACTTAGTTTTTATTCACTTGTTTTCACTCTGAATTTTAATATTTGGCTGATATTAATGCATTGCCTCAAAGGTGATGTCATCTTCATTTTTATACACTTTAAATAACTACATTTTTGTTTATAACTAAGTTTTGAGGGATCCTAAGAGCCTTTTTGTGGGTTAAAAAAACCTGTGGGCATAATGAATTTTGAGACATTGGTGAGGCTTTTGTGTATTTCCCTTGAGGCGTCTCTTGTACCTAGCATACATGATAGCTCCTCGTTGGGAAGGTAACAAGAAGGATCTTTGAATACTCTATTGCTGATATAATACAAGATTTAAATTTATACATATAACTAGTTTCAAATGTGATTATCACATTATGTTAAAATTACTTTTTTCCCTTAGATGTTCAGATTTCTCCACTTGCTTGAGTTTATATTATTTCTTTTTCAATTATACTATTATTTCTGAGAATGAAATGGACAATTACACTTAGAAAATGAGTACTAGTATTTAATAAGTGATTATGCTCAAATAAGTGTTACATATCACTAGATACTGAGCTTTGATAGAATAATTTTCTTTTGATTATTCATGATGTGTCATCTCTGACCTTGTTTCAGCAAAGTAAACAGCACTCCCTACCCCTCCCCCCTTTTTTTACTCATCTTGGAAAAAGTTAGTCTTTCAGTACATGTTGCTGGTAAGTAGTTTCCAAGTTATATGTTGTCCCTGGGTTGAAGTATATTTGTTGAATTGTGTGTGTGTGCGTGTGTGTGTAACCATAAACTATATTCGTATCTGTTTCATTTGGAGGATTTTCTTCTTTGTAATGTAAAGAAATTCAAAGTTATCGAAGTTCCTTAAATGTGTTAGCTTAGATTCTTTATGTGCCTTTCATGAAAGATATGTTTTCTTTAATTTTACTGATGGACCTGTAATATCCACATTGTGAAGCTATGTATGAAATTCAACTATAATATGAATAAATTTGAATCATGAGAATTATGGGTTAAAAAGCCACAAAGAAGCACATTGGTGACCATCATTAATGAAATCCTGAACTTTGTGTAATTGTGTTAATAAATCCTAATAAATTTAAATTTTTAAAATTTTACAAACCTATTGGCTAAGTACATTTTGGATTAGAATTTAAGTATCAGTCTTGTATCTTCATTTCTTCTTTTTCTGTGCTCTTTACAATTTCAGCTACTTCAGAAGCTCAAATTTTCCCTGCTCCAAGCTATGAGATGTGATGCCACTTGTGGAATTGCCTTCTTGATATCCCCTTCTGAGAATCCATTGCCTGCTTTAACTCATTATATTCAAAACTAAATTCATCATCGTTCTCCCCTTAAACCAGTTCTCATCCCTGACTTGGCCATTTTTTTCTACTAAGTACCATCATCATTTATTCCTTCAATGGGGAACTTTTTAGCCATTTGGAACTTTTTTTTTTTTTAATTTAAGGTCTGGGATACATGTGCAGAACATGCAGGTTTGTTACATAGGTATACATGTGCTGTGGTGGTTTGCTGCACCTGTCAACCCATCATCTAGGTTTTAAGCCCTGCATGCATTAGGTGGAACTGTTCTTATTCCTCGTCTCCATTTCAGTTTACTGACAGTTCTACAAAGCCTTAACATCTGTTTTTTGTTTGTTTTCCTTTCTATTCCTACTACTACCTATTCAAGTCTTTGCTAAACTTCCTCTTGAAATGACTTATTAATTAAATTCCCCACCTCCCATTTCTCTCTTCTTGAAAAACCTAGGTAGGTTGTCCTAATACAGAACTGTGGCCCTATCTCCTTCGGTGCCTTGATCTGCATTGACTCTGATTTAATAAAGTTAAATATGTTAGCCTCCCATTTAATGCTCTTCATCACCTGAGGCCTCTTCACTACTTCTTATTCCTTTCTACACTGTATCCAAATAGTGTCCTGTGCATAGCCTGGGCTTTCCTCCAAGTACTGTATTACTTACTACATGTGATATGCTTAGAGCAGTGCCTAAGTGTTCATTTGTGTCTGTCAATGTTAGTTTTATTAGGACTTGTAAAATGGCATGTAAAATTCATTGGCACTTTGAAATTTGGTTGTGATGTATCTTTTAGACTCCTCTGGCATCTGTTCTTCAGGGTGCCCTTTGGGGAACTACATAATTGTGATAGAGCTGCCAATCGCATTTCTCACTTCTCAGTCTGTAGGTTTAGACCTGACCAATCCGAGTCCTCCAGCATTGGACAAGTGAGCCAATCGTCGTCCCAGATGCCGTTCTTAAAGTCCCTAAAGCGCTTGTGGTTTCTAAAATTCCCTTCATTCATTTCAGTACCCTTCTTAAGTCTACTTTTATGCCTAATCTAGTTTAATCAAATTCAGTTTGTTACTAAAAAAGTACTGATTAAAATCCATATGCTCTCATTTAATACTGACAGTAACTAGATAGATCAAAAAAGGCTCAAAGAGGTGAATTAACTTGAGCAAGACCAGATCAAGGTTTTAAACCTAGGGCTTCTGACTGCGTGTCTGTCAGAGGACCCCAAAGAGGCTACCTTATTTCCAGAAAATGTGTAAGTAGTGTTTCACCTATCCCCACTCTGCCCTTCTGAGCTCCTCTGAGCCATAATACTTTTTCAGATTTAAAAAAAGATACTTATTAATGTCTTTCATCAGAGCTATTTGTTACTCCTTAGATTTAAAGCTACTTAGAGCACAAACAGTTACCATTTTTTACATCATTTGTTGTTTGCAGAACTACCCTACCTAAATGAATTTGATACTGTAATCATTATTACAGATGGTAGCATCATCATTACTTAGTGTGTTATGTTGGAAGTAGAAAGTGATGATGGAAATCATAGGCTCTGGCACCCAGTCTGGCTTCAAATCCTGGCTCAATTTCTTATTAACTGGGAAAATCTGGGCAAATAATTTAGTTTTGCTCTGCCTCCATTTATATCATCTGAAAAAAATAAGGATTAAATAATCCAACCATTAATTTTAATGGTGGTTGTCAGTATTAAGTTCACAGTACATGTTAAGTACCTAGAAGGGAGTGTGGAATGTATAAGCCCTCAATAAATTTTGCTGTTATCTGATTACAAATAATAGTTTTAATGGGCCTTTAAAATCATAATCAGTGTTTAACAAATGGTTGTTGATACGAGCTTTGAATGAAATGCCTCAAAAACAAAACTCACAATTCATTTTCATAATTAAAACTAAGTGTCTCACATTGATAATGATACTGGAAAATGAGAAAACAATGCAATCTCTAATCAACTTGACACTTCTGTCATTTTAATGTAACCAATAATATGAGAGATTCGATATTTTAATGTTAGGTTGGAAAATTTTCTTTTTCTTTTTTTTTTTTTTTTTTTTTTTTTTGAGACGGAGTCTCGCTCTTTCGCCAGGCTGGAGTGTAGTGGCGTGATCTCCGCTCTCTGCAACCTCTGACTCCCTGGTTCAAGCCATTCTTCTGCCTCAGCCTCCCAAGTAGCTGGGACTACAGGCACGTGGGATTACAGGCATGCGACACCACACCCGGCTAATTTTGTATTTTTGGTAGAGACGGGGTTTCTCGATGTTGGTCAGGCTGGTCTCGAACTCCTGACCTCACGTAATCCACCCTCCCCGGTCGCCCAAAGGGCTGGGATTACAGGCGTGAGCCACCACGCCCAGCCAAAATATTTTTAATTGATTAAAAATGAGATAATTTGAGGAAACATGCATAGAATACTAGGCAGAGACTATTTTTAGCAGATAAGAGTGCCCCTTTTAGTAAAGGAAGGTGTCACCTAGAAGAAAGTACAGGTGCTCCTTGACTTACCATAGGTTATGTCCTGAAAAACCCTCTGTAAATTGATAATATCTTACTTCGACACTGCATTTAATACACCTAACCTACCAAATGTAGCTTAGCCTAGACAAACATCTAGATGTGTATAAGAGACAGGTCTCAGCCTCCTGAGTAGCTGGGATTACAGGCATGCGACACCACACCCGGCTAATTTTGTATTTTTGGTAGAGACGGGGTTTCTCGATGTTGGTCAGGCTGGTCTCGAACTCCTGACCTCAGGTGATCCGCCCGCCTCGGCCTCCCAAAGTGCTGGGATTACAGGCATGAGCCACCGCACCTGGCCTGTATCAGTTTTTTTAAAATTTAAATTTATTTATTTATTTTTGAGATGGAGTTTCGTTCTTGTTGCCCAGGCTGGAGTGCAATGGCGTGATCTCGGCTCACCGCAACCTCCGCCTCCTGGGTTCAAGTGATTCTCCTGCCTCAGGCTCCTGAGTAGCTGGGATTACAGGCATGCGACACCACACCCGGCTAATTTTGTATTTTTGGTAGAGACGGGGTTTCTCGATGTTGGTCAGGCTGGTCTCGAACTCCTGACCTCACGTAATCCACCCTCCCCGGTCGCCCAAAGGGCTGGGATTACAGGCGTGAGCCACCACGCCCAGCCAAAATATTTTTAATTGATTAAAAATGAGATAATTTGAGGAAACATGCATAGAATACTAGGCAGAGACTATTTTTAGCAGATAAGAGTGCCCCTTTTAGTAAAGGAAGGTGTCACCTAGAAGAAAGTACAGGTGCTCCTTGACTTACCATAGGTTATGTCCTGAAAAACCCTCTGTAAATTGATAATATCTTACTTCGACACTGCATTTAATACACCTAACCTACCAAATGTAGCTTAGCCTAGCCTACCTTAAAGGTGCTCAGAACACTTAGATTAGCATACAGTTGGGACAGAATAGCATAAAGCCTGTTTTACAATAAAGGATATCTCATGTAATTTTCTTGGATACTGTACTGAAAGTGAAAAACAGACTGATTGCATGGGTACTGAAATATGGTTTCTAACTGAATGCATACCAGTTTCGCACCAACGTAAAGTTGAAAAATTGTTAAGTTGGACCATCATACGTTGGGGACCACCTGTACATAGAGTAGGACTCTTGAGAGCCTAAGGGCCACAGAAAATCCTTTTCCAGCTGCAGTGTCTATGGAGGGATTCTTATAATTAATTTTATTCCTGTGCAAACACACTATCTGTGTATTCTCTATTTTACTAGGATTTTTTGTTTTTGCTAAATTGGACATACAATTTTGCAGTTATTTTTAACTAAATTGACAAATGTTTGTACAATTTCAATGTAAAGCTAGTCTTCAAAATAAACCACTGTGAAGACTGGATATTACCTTGGATTTTCTGTTATTCACTCTTGAATTTTAATTATGTTCTGTGGAAACTTCACAGAGTTTTAACTTTGATCCTTCCTTCACTTTTGAAAATCAAGAATGAAGTAAGTCAAAGCTACTTCTAAACAGCTCTATCTTTAATTTCTATTAAATAGTACTGAGGTATCAATTTTGTAGCTTGTTCAATGCGGAGTATCCCAGCAGCAAATTCATTAATATGATTTGTACAGGACTCACTTTGCAGTATTCCATTTTAGTATAACATGTTTTCCTGTTTACAAATATAAGCAATTATCTTTCTATTTTAAGTGACCAATTGTCCTAGCAATCTACTCCACAAGGCAATTTATCTATAATAAATA
>NW_012103065.1:1156429-1157253 GCF_000951045.1 Mandrillus leucophaeus
TTTTTTTTTTTTTTTTTTGAGACGGAGTCTCGCTCTTTCGCCAGGCTGGAGTGTAGTGGCGTGATCTCCGCTCTCTGCAACCTCTGACTCCCTGGTTCAAGCCATTCTTCTGCCTCAGCCTCCCAAGTAGCTGGGACTACAGGCACGTGCCACTACACCCAGCTAATTTTTGTATTTTTAGTAGAGACTGAGTTTCACCACGTTGGCCAGAATAGTCTCGACATCCTGAGCTTGTGACCCGCCCGCCTCGGCCTCTCAAAGTGCTGGGATTACAGATGTGAGCCACCGCGCCCAGCCAGTTTTCTTTTTCAGTTCTTTTCAAAACCCTTTCTTAACAGTTGAAATGTAGTTATATAAAGAAGTTTACGTTTCACAATCCCACTGGCCTGTTTCCCAGGCTTTTTTTTTTTTTTTAACCAATTTTTTTTGTTTGCTTTGGTGTCTGTTGTGATTTCTCTTATTCAGTTGGATTTTGTAGTTACTTTAAAAGTTATGAAAGTTCACATTTCATCAAATCCAGAGGCCAGAGACACCCAAATATTCACAGACAGGAATTGGCTGCAATTGTCCAAGCCAGAGCTGATTAGGCCTCAACTGGAATAGTCCCACCATGTAATAAATCTTCCTGAGAACTGTGTATAAGGTCAAATATTTCCAGCTTCTTTGATTTTACTGCCCATCTTCCTAGGTCTCCATCCATAAAGTGGATGGAAACACTGTCATTGAAGGAGCTAGTTCTTCAAATTTAAATTTATTTATTTATTTTTGAGATGGAGTTTCGTTCTTGTTGCCCAGGCTGGAGTGCAATGGCGTGATCTCGGCTC
>NW_012103065.1:1158748-1183033 GCF_000951045.1 Mandrillus leucophaeus
CATTCTTGAATTCCTTAACATAGTAAGTTACAAATTTTAACAATGAATTTTTTCTTCAAAAGGAATCTTGTCTAAATCTAATAAAGCATTTTTCTGGCTGAAGTTGCAATGGAAAGCTTCAGTATGAAGCTGGCATAAGGAAGGCCATAAAAAGTGCCCTTTCTTCTTTCTGAGAGCCCCACCTCTGATCCTCCTACACTTAAGGCTTCTAGATGCAGATTTATACAATAGTTCTAAATCAAGACCTTGAAAAATGTACTAATGTAGTAAGATTTACTCAAAACCACAAACTCCTACGTTATTTAAAATATGTTAGAAATACATAAATATATAGAGAAAAATGCATACATAATTTATTTAGTGCCTACTGTGTGCTAGGTACTTTTCTGGGTACATTACTAATGCTCTCATTTAGTCATCAGAGCAGTCCTGCAATATTGGTAAAATTTCCATTTTCTATATAAGGAAATACATTCAAGAGAGGTTAGTATTTTGTGCAATGTTGGCTACCTAGGAAGTGGCAGAGCTGGGAGTAAAATCTAGAGTTAAGACCTTTGTTAGCCATATCTTCAAAATCCAGTGTCATTTCTTAACCCTATCTTCAAAATTCAGTGTCATTTGTTAGCCGTGTCTTCAAAATCCAGTGTCATTTGTTAGCCATATCTTCAAAATCCAGTGTCATTTGTTAGCCATATCTTCAAAATCCAATGGCATAAAGAAGTTTTTCCCAAGGGTGCCACATAGTGTAGTACAGCATGTCCAACAGCATGGTCTGGACAGATGTTAATAAGTATGCATGATGCACATTAGCATGTCAATGGCTATGAAAAGCCAGTGCAGTAAAGAAGTAAAGAGCTCTCTATGTGTTAACCCTCCATTTCACAAACATAGCAATTGCACGAACACAGCAGCCACTATCCAGGTGTGAATGTAGAGCACTTGAAACATAGCTAGTCCAAAGTGAGTGGCCCTATTAGTGTAAAATACAAGAGTTCAGATATGCAGAATTTAAAAATTACATGTTGAACTGATTTTTCATATATTGGGTTATATAATTTCAAAATTCTACCTTTTTTTTTACATTTTTAATGTGGTTACTGGAAAATAGGTACTCTTGTGTCTTTGCATTATGTTTGTATTTGGGAAATGAAATGCTTTGTTTTTCTTCCACAACAACTCTATTTGCATTGCGTGGAAATGTTCCCAAGTTTTAGAGAAGCACATACAAAAAATAAAAAGGATAAAATGCTAAAATTTGAATGTGGAAGATCTGGGTCTTGGTGTCTTGAATAAATCACACCTTCAGTGACTTTCTTGGGAAATGGTGGGCCTCAGTAAAGACTTGGACTATTCCAGTTTTAAATGCTATGGTTGAGTTTGGTGTAATACAGCCTTTCCTGTGGGGGGAAAACCCATCTCATTTTCACTTTAAATATGTCAGCTATAATAAAAGAGAGACATACACATTTTAAGATCTATACTCTAAAACAGGGTTTGGAAATTAGCAGCTCTTTATTTTTAGTTCCAGTACATGGAGTGGGAGTCGACCCTTCAAGATACTGGAAAATTATTAAATCCTGGTTTACAGACTCATCTCTTTAGTGTTCTGCAGCCAAATCAAAAGATTAGTGTGTTTTTTTTTAATGTTGTTATTGTGTTGTGTTGTGTTTTTAAAATATGTTTCAATTCCCCCAGCCAAATTCCTTTCTTTCTCCACACCTCCCACAGGACTGGGCTGAGCACAGTCATGCATTAAAAAAGCTTCTGAACTTATTTTGGAAAGAGTAGCTCCCTGGAGTGTGGAGGAGGACAGGAATTTGCTATCTGCAGGACTTAAATCAGGATAGAGTATCAAATATTCCAAGGCCTTCTATGCCCATTTCATTTATTGATAAAGATAGAAGATTGCAAATGACTTGCTCTTTAAGGGTCAATAAAATCATATCTACTAATCTATATAGTTGAAGTTTACTAGATTCTCAAACTTTCCACAAGATTTGAGTTCATTAGTTTAATGGGAACAATCTGTGAAAAATTGTATTTATATGCAGATTTTAGCTATCCTTATCCTTCAAATATGTATACACACACACATATCTGTGAAAATGATTATTTTCTACTTGGTACAATGTGCATCAAATAAAAGTTTACTATATTTGAATATGAGAATAAATTCATTTATAATTAGTTGAAATTGTCCAGACACATATTTTAGAAAAACATATTCATTTTTGTTTTAAGTTTGGAAGTTGCTGAATGATTAAACCTGATTTAAGTCCTTCTGACAATTATGAAGAAAAAACTAGATTCTTATATCAACTTAATTGTCATTTGGTTAAAAATTATGTATCCAATAAAGGCATTTAAAAAGTATATTTATATCCATATTATTTTTAATAATCCAATGTTTAAAAAATCATTTTTTAATCAAATCATCATGTTCATATCTATACATATCATTAAGGTAATTTTATCTATTTTTATAACTCTTGTATTAAGTTGGTCAAATGCATTTATCTTTATTTAAATACATTATGGTTCACATGGAAAGCAGAGCTTTACATGGAAGAAAAGCAGCATCAGTCCTGCTACCTAATGTCTTAGAATCCAAGTTTATTTTTTAGGACTGTGATTTTTCTTGGCATAAGTATGCGGATAATCAAAATCAATGGTTATTCTGTTTACTAAGTAACAGAGTACCACATATTTGGCAATCTCAGGCCAGGGCTGTTTTAAACATGACTTATCTCAAATTTAGCAACAAAGTTCACTTAAGTCACATCAGTGCTTCATCTTTTCTAATTAAGTGTTATCTCTCTTTTCCATGAACCTTTGGCAAAAATGCCCTTTGTGTTTAGCTACTGTCAAGGACAGTTTGGAAGCATCTGACCTGTTAAGGAAAATACAGCTGCTAGCTCCACTTATAGACATTGTGGCAAAGCTCTAATGAAAAAGCAACTTTAAAAATGTGTATGTTTCTTCTAATAACTCATTTCACCAAATCAGTTTAATACTTTAATTTAGGTCTGAAAAGACTAAGGACAACATTTGGTGTGGATAGGTTTTTAAAAAGTTTGCCACAGAGATTTGGACAGAACAAAAACTATTATATTGACGTTATTATTTGTATTCCAAACCCTGTCTTTCCGCTAGTGTTTAGGGATAGGAGTGTAAGTGTGTGCACCCGGGGTCATTTACTTTTCAAATGACAACTTAGCACCTTTGCTGTGAAAAGTCCTATTTAGGGACACAAAACAGGAATAGTAATGAAGAGGCCAGACTGTCTGAAACTGAATCCTGGCCCTGCTGCCTCCGATTGTGTGACCTTGAATAAGTTACTTGGCCTTTCTATGCCTCAATGATTTCTCTATAAAATGAGGATAACATTAGTGCTGTCCTCCCGTAGCTGTTGCAAGGACTCATGAATTATTAATGTAAGGTGCATGATGTGTGCCAGACACATGGTAAGTGTGATGGAACTTTTAAATGTAATTCTCATCATAGTGATGTTGGTGATGATGATGAATATATTATGAAGAATAGAGAGGAAAAGAAAAGGGAGGTAGACATTTAAGTAACTAATTGTAATTCAAGGCAAAACAAAATGGGTTTGGTGACGGTTTGTTCCAGCACAGTTCCAGTTTACCCCTATTGTCACAGCATGATTATTAACTTCATCCCATTGCAGTCTCAAAATGGATCTACGGTCCCGTAAATAAGAGCAACCTGATATGAGAGGTCACAGGACGGACTTAAGGCTTCATGAAGGAAAAGACTTCCGAACTGACCCATAAAAGGAACAGGGGTAGAGAGGGAAAGTCATTTCTCTGTCCATTGCCTGGCTTTTCGTGAAGGGGGAGCTAGAAGGGTGAAAGCTACATTTTCCTTTAGTTTTTAGCAGATCAGAAAAGAATTCCAAACAAGACTATATTAGTGTTCTATTGCCATGGTAACAATTTACCATAAAATTACTGGTATAAAGCAATATAAATTTATTCACTTAAATTCTGGAGGTCAAAAGTCAAAAATGGGTCCATGGGACTGCACATCATCTGAAGCTCTAGGGGAGAATCTGTTTCTTTGCCTTTTCCTCTTTCTAGAGGCTGTTCACATTCCCTGGCTCATAAGCCTTTTTTCCACTGTCTTCAAGACCCAAAGCCTAACCTCTTCTCTCCGATCTCTGCATCTGTCCTTACGTTTTCTCTACATATGTTCTGACTCCTGCCTCTTTCCTATAAGGACCCTTTTGATTACACTGAGCTCATCTGAATAATCCGGAATAATCTCCGCAATTTAAGAGCCTTAATTTAATCACATCTGTAAAATCCCTTTCACCCTAAAAGTAACATGTCCACAGGTTTCAGGAATTAGAATATGGACATCTTTTGGTGGGGGCGGTGTGTTATTCAGCCTACCACCGAGACTCATTTTTCTGGTATCAACAGTACAATATTTAATGTCAAATGTCATCCTATTAAAGATGAAAGGTTCAATATTTTAACAATCTCAGGCACAGGGCTGTCAGCTAACTGAAGTTTCCAACCAGAATCAGGAACTAACTGAGAAAACAGGGCTCCAAACTTTAATGTGAGTTTTTAGCTATATGTTTAGGAGAATATCGGTGCAAGAAGTCCTAATTATCTGAGAGCAGCTGGTAATGGAAAGGATTTTAAAGTTAGACCCCTTAAAATAGGAAGAGAAATTCACAATAAATAATCATAAACAAGGTTGACTGGTTCATTTTTTGACAAATGAAGTGTAACATTCTAAAAATATGCTTTCTGTGCTTAACAACATTTAAATTACAATTTCAGTTGTGCTCTGATTTGTTGAACAAAGAGTAAAGTAAGTTGATTCTTTTAGTATGGTATTTTTTCAAAAATGACAGATCATGACTGCCTTCGTATTTGGCTTTCATAGAATGATCATAAAGAGTTATTTCTGAAAATACATTTGAGGGCTTTCCAGGTTTTTCAAAGACCTCTCTTAACAATTCACCTCTGAATAATTTTGTTGTCATTCTTATTATATTCTTCATTTTTTAACAATTCTCATTCTGTGCCTTCATTTTTTATGGGTTTTGATTAAAGAATTTCTCCAATATTACTTTCATCAATTACATTAACAATATATTCACAATATTTCTAATTTCACTAATAGTTTATTTGAAATCATATTTGCATTGAACATCAAATCACACAATGAAAATAGGATACTAAAACTTGGATGGGCAAAGATGTTGCTGTCATTGCTAGGGCTGTGTACTCCTATTAACAGAAGAGGACTGCTTGAGAAGAGATTAAATTCAAAGTTACAAATGAATTTTTCATTATATGATGCTTTTTTCTTCCCGATGCAATCCTTTTTATAATGGGTAAATCAAATAATAAATACCCAGGTAATCAATCTAGCCTTTCACTTGAGTAGAGATGTAATAATTTGGGGGAAAAAAAGTTGGGACTAAAAACTCCATTTAATTTGTCAAAATTATGTTTCTTATGTTACTATTATGATAATTACATTCAATAGAGTGGTGATCAATTTCTGACAATTTTTTCCTTACCTATAAACTTCATGATGGCAGTAATTATGTATATAATATTCACGATTTTGTCCCAAACACTAAGATACTGTTATAGAGTAGACAGTCGTTCAATTTTCAAGCAGGAAGTAAGATGTAAAATGTTCTAAAAGACGGTTCTGTTGAGCGAGCACTCACTTATAGCTATAATATTTACTATAGAGAACTTGTTATATCCATGTGAGCCTAGAATTCATTGTAGAAAGTGAGAGAATTCAATAAAAATATTTGGTCACTAAGACTTAATGTAGAAAGAAGTATAACTTCTTCTCCTTATACTTTGAAGAACGTTCTTGGTGGTAATTCAAACTCAGCATTTCCCATATTTTTCCACTGAACATAGTATTATCCAAGATAGGTATTTGGAGAACAGGGAAATTGTTTCATCAAAAAATTTGTAAATAAACAACATACTATACCCTCCTCTTAAAGTTCTCTAAGTCTTGCTGCAAAAAAAAAGAAAAATGTTTCATTGGCTAAATTTATTTGATAAGGAGACCTCAACTCCCCCTGCCCCCCAGATACCAACAAGGACACAATGAGTATACTTAGAACCGTTTTTAAGTACTTCCTGAATTTTTCGCCTCTTCCCACGCCATGTCTATTATTTTGAGTTTTAAGAACTTGGCAAGTAGAGAATGGAGGGAAAAAATAGAAAAGTAGGTGAAGAAAAGAAGAGAAAAAAAAAAGATGAGAGAGTGGAAATGTTCAATAAATACAGACGGGTGAACAAGAGGCCGCGCTCTGGAGCCAGGGTTGCAGGGAGAGGAGAGACAGTAAAACTGCTGAAGAAGAGGTGGGTGGTTGTCATCCACAGGAAGGCTTTTTCAGGAGGAAGCTATCCAGTGTTTAAGGATATGGTAATAAATGTCTGTGGTTGTTTGCAGAGAACAGCTAAGAAAGAGTTGGTATTTTGGTCCTTCCTCTCAGAAAGCCTCTTGGATTCTTATCCAAATGAGTCTTCACCCCTCTAGAGTTTTGTCAGCCAGAGAGTTAAGGGACAGCCATGGAGATTTATGGACTTGCACTTACATAACTTACCCCACCTAAGTGAGTCCTTATAAAAATTGTTTATGAAATTGTATGTGTATTTGTGAATCTGTATGCACAACACATAATATAAGATATGCATGCATGTGTGCATATGGAATAAATGTAATATACGTATGTAGGTCTTAAAGAAGAATAAAGCAAACACTTGTGTTCTCTATGACATATAAAGTTACAATATCTGGAGCCCACCATGTGTCTGTCCCTGATCAGTCCCTGATCACAGCTCACTCTATTCCCTACAGAGCTAAGCAGGATCCTGAAGTTTATGTTCATCATTCCTCTGTGAGTTTTTAAAATTTATCACATAGTTACATACTCTTTATATATTTTTCTTTCTCTCTTTTTTTTTTTTTTAAGACGGAGTCTTGCTCTGTCACCCAGGCTGTCGTGCAGTGGTGTGATCTCAGCTCATGGCAACCTCTGGCTTCTGAGTTCAAGTTATTCTCTTGCCTCAGCCTCCCAAGTAGCTGAGTGCCTCTGGGACTACAGGCATGCACCACCATGCCTGACTAATTTTTGTATTTTGTAGAGACACCATGTTGGCCAGGCTGGTCTTGAACTCCTGACCTCAGGTGATCCACCGGCCTTGGCCTCCCAAAGTGCTGGGATTACAGGTGTGGGCCACTGCGCCCAGCCCTATTATTCATTTTTGAACTTTAGATATATGACCTCCAACTGGAGGTGTCCTTCTACAACTTGCTTTTTTTGTTGTTCAACATTGTTTGTGAGATTTATCCATGTTGGCATGTCTTACTTTTCATATACTTTCACTGGTAAATTTTAATTGATTGCATGAACATATCATAATTTATTTGGTAATTCTCTATTATTGGACATTTTGATCATTTCCCCTGCTTTGGTCAATACTGCCATGAATCCACTCATCTGGAGCTTATACTTGGGGAATGGAATTATTTGATAAAACATACTTATATCTTGAACTTGGCTAGATGTGAAATTACTTTTCAAGGTGGACATAGCAATTTATACTCCTACCCACATTTTATAAAACTTGCTGTTTATTGTTACACTCAAGAACACTTGGTATTGTTAAAGTCATATCCAATTTGCAGCAGGGCAGCAAAATTTGCGCCATGATCAGCTGCTAGGAGAGAGCTTGTGAAATTTTGAGCATACTCTCTAAAAACACATCTGCACTCCGTCTCTGTGAGTCAGCATGAGTTCAGCCCCAGCCAGTCTCTGTATGGTGTCCTGTCTTAGGAAACAATGTTTGAGAACAGAAAGATTTGCTTAAGATGTATCTTTGAAGGTGAAAGATAGCCACCACTCCAACCTGTGCAGGTATCTGCAAGACGGGGAGAAACCTCTGACTGTATGAGATGTACATGATCAAATCAGTGGTGGATGGGGACTCATCTAACTTTATCGTTCCCTTTTCCTATTTGGTATTGGGAAACAGAACTAATCTCCATATATATATATATATTTAGAGAGAGAGAGAGAGTTAGCCCCTTGGTTTTTGGACATTTCAGTGTGGGTGGGAGTATAGGGGGCTATCTCAAAAAGGTAAATAGAGAATCTCACGAGGTATAAGGAAGAAAACTTGAAAGCTTAAGCGACTATCTGAAAAATAAGAAGTGTGATTGTGTTTATGCTGCAAACAAGTTTAACAAGTGTTTCCAAGTCTATTGTGCTTCCTATTTCATTCATACTAAATCCAATTTAAATTTCTCTGATAAACTGTACCCTAACCCAAAACTCTCATAACCAGCCAGCTTTATTTCTCACAACGCCCTCCAAAATTTCATCCTGTCTCATCAGTTTGGTCTCAACGCCTTGTGAATATGCCAAGGCTTATTGTCAAGACTTTCCTTTTTCTGGCATGACCTTGTCACTTCCTTCTCTGATGTAAGTAGTCTGAGGTTATACTTAACAACTGTTCCTTAAATCATAATACCTGCAAGCCTTCACCAACCTTGCTTATAGAAATTCTAATAGATCTAACCACCTTCCTTTTCTAGATATTCCCAGTATCTTCTTGTGGTGAATTATGAAATGTTTCTCATTCGTCTTACACTTCATGATTCCAAGGAAGCAGTACCTCAAAGCTCCCAGAGGTCAAACTTCATTTCCAAACCCCTTTCATCCAACAGTTGACCATGATCCATGTGGCATTGCCAATGATTTATTGCCGTTCTTCCCAGTGGTGAAACTGGACATAAACTATCACTGATAACTTTGCTGGAAGTCCTAATAATTCTGCAAGTCTATGACTCACCTGAACACCAATCATCTCTTTTTGAATTTCTAGTACTACTGCTGTCCTGCATGCTCTCCAGGATCCTGAAGCAAACTTCTGTCAGTGGCTCCATCCATTTCCTGGCTCCTTTTTGTGAAAATGGGGTGACTATCCATTAGTCAATACCCTCTTTGTAAAAGAAACCAAACATAAATTCAAGACAGTTTAATAAGTAAGTATTGACTTCTGTAACTGGCAAGTCTGAGCATGAGGTAGACTTTGAGCACATTGTGATCTAGAGTTTCTAACAAAGCTGTCATTCATACTCAGTTTTTCTATGACTCTGGGCTCTGCTTTCCTCTGTGTGATGGTTTCATTCTTATGCAAGCTTTTTCCCACATGGTATGAAAAATGGTTCCTGTCAGCCTCAAGTCATTATTCTCTGTAACTTACTAACCAAAAGAAAGAGAGTCTCTCTCTTTCCCATTGTCTAGCTAATCTCATGAGGGACTCAGATAGGTATTTCTGGGATCATATGTCTAGCCCTTGATTATCCCCCTTGCTGATCAGAAAGGTAAGTTATTGTGATAAACTAGGCCAGGTCTGGGACAGAGTCCTGTGGCTAGAGCTGGTGAACTATGTAATTGACAGACTTCCTCAGAATCACACCAGATGGAAGAGGAACATTTTCTAAGGAAATGGTGATGAATGAAGCATGCGTGCATGCATGTGTGTGCATGCAGACACATATACACACAATGTCCCGTGGAGTCTTCTTGACTAAGCCCAGTTAGGAGTCCTACACTACAGACTTCCATGGCCCTATGTATAAGAGCTTTTTAATGGTTTAAGCTCTATCTTTCTTACAGTAGGACTTGTCAAACTGTCACTCTCTAAGTTTTCCCTCAATGCTAGAAGGACTGTTTAGAAAGTTCTGGAATTAAGTGTGTAATGTGCCTGAAAAGTCACTTTCGTCAAATAACTAGACCTTGGCACTAAGTATGCTTCACTGGCCCAGCTTCCCTTTCTGAGGTAAATTTCTTTTTGAGGAAGAGAAGCTTGAGAAAACATGAACCTCATTTAATAGGTTCCACTTGGGTCAGTTAGGCTTTTATGCATTTAAATCTCAGAGATCAAGGCGTCAGTGCCTTTCCCTCCTGGAGGCTCCTAAATATAAATGAACACATTGGGTAGAGTTGCTCCTAAATCCACCCACTAGCACCCAAGTCCTAGCTTTGGAAATAGATGGTGCCTCACTGTTTAACACTGTTTAACATAATCTGAGCCCCACGTTTCAAAATTCCAATAAGGTCCCATATTATTTTCCCAGGGCCCATTTAGATTCCTCCTGTATCTTTAACTTTTCCATTGTTTATTTCAGCTGACATTGCTATACAGTCTTCCTGAACTGTTAGGCTGTTATAGTCCTTACAATTCAGAACACCCATCCAGCACAGTCATTGTATGTTCAACAAGAATGTGTAGTTATCAAAAGAGCCATACCTTATACATACAATACTGCATACTGTATGTGTTTAATACATACTTTTCAATAGTCTTGAAGATATACTCGTCGGTCACTCATTTTATATATAAATTTTTTAAGCTCACCAAGTTCACATAGTTCAGAAAATAATTCTGACCAATCAATTTCCTGAGAGATAGAGGAAAGCTCCCTGCAACACTCCCCATGATTTTCCTCAACTTTCTTGGAGTGAGATATTTATTGATTCATTTAAACTAATGCTTTTCAAACGGTTTCACTGACAATTAATTCTTCAAGACGTGTCTCAAAGTATTTCCAAAGAAATGTTTACTATTTCTCCCTTTGGGAGATTTACAAAGCACATTACCCTAATAAAGATTCTGAATATGACTGCGTTAGAGAAAGCTACTTAATTTAACACAGCACCTCACAGACTTATTCCACCAGAGAAATGAATTTATGTGAAACATGTATTAACCTCTTGTACATTTAGTGCTTGAGGAGTACAGTATGAGAAGTGCTAATATATTAAGAGATGTAGACTTTTTTAAATACATCAATTGCATCTCAATTGTTTTACCAGAAAAGAGTTACTTCATGTATGATGGAAAGAAAGGGATTAAAGTGTTAGGATGATATAAGAAAAAGGACATTTACCTGGGAGATCAATTTATCTGGGCCCTATGTCTATCACAGCACATTTATTGTGCAATTTCACTCCTGACCCATATTACCTTATTGATTTTATTCTTTGGTTCACTTCTTCATGATTTTTAATTTGTTATTTGGTTGTATTACCTGTGTTTAGGTTGTTTTAAATTCATCCTCTCATTTACTCAATAAAATTTTTTGAAAACATGTAACCTCTCTGCTTGCTGTGGTAATGAAAAATTAACAACAGATATGTGAAAATACCTCCCTAATTTTCCAGCCCACTGGGGATTTCAGTAAGTAATTACTGCAAGCTATAAAAATGCTAGGGTTTTCCAGAGAATGCTGTCTCAAGCTCAAATAATCAGGTAAGTTTTCTTGAAAGAAATCGTGTCAAAGACTTGAAAGATGAATGAGTGATGGTGAGGTGACCATCTGTCAGAGGCAGCGTTCCAAGGAAAGAGGACAACATGTGCTCTACTGATAAGAAGCGAGAAAACACGTGCTGGGTTCAAGAAACCTAACATTTAGTACGGCTACATCATTGAAGGGATTCAGGGAGGGGAATAGTAGATAGAAGATAGATGAAGCAGGGCTATCACACAGAGCTTATGTAGTGCTTTGCAAGTCATTTTAAAAAGTTTGGACATGATCAAATTTGCATTTTAGAAAGATAACATTTTCTACAATGTGAAGAATGGGTTGAAAAAGGATAAAACAAAGCAAGCAGATCAGTAGTAGGGGTGTGTTTAATAATCCAAGGAATAGGGGGCTGATTTTTAAATCGAATATGCACGTTTCTAAAATGGAACAATTCATATGAATGCCACTCTAGTAATTAGGTGTGGGAATGAAAAAGTAACAGTAGATATATGAAAATATCTTCTTAATGTTCATCCTCTTTCTGGCTCTCGTAGCTTCAGCTAATAAAATAGTGAGGAAGAGCAGGAAAGCAGGGTCAACAAAAAGGGGCAACAGTTATCACCACACATTGGTATATGCTTAAGACATGGGAGGTTGTAGAGGACTACGTGCTCGCAAACGAGACGTTCCCGATAAGTCCTGCTCTTGCAAATGAAGCAAGGCGTTCCCGATAAGTCCTGCTCTTGCAAACCAAGCAGGGCATTGGGGGCTTATGTGTAAACATCTTGAAAATCCAGAAAGTCAGGGAAAGGTCAGAAAAACAACAATGTGTCTTGTGACTTGGCAACATTCCACAAACGACTATATAAAATAAAGCAGAGCGCGCCATTCGAGGCGGCCGCCATGTTTGTCTTCTCTTGTGTTCTCTTGTGTGTTCATTCCTTTGTTTAGGAAACACGCGGACCCCAACAGTAAGTAGTTGATCTGTGGAACAAATATGTGTAGCTTATACCAGTGTCTGTCTATCCTGCCTGCTCAATAGCCAGAGAGCTTTTGAAAATTCTGATACTAGGACAGAGATTCTGATTCAATTCAATTCTGATGATCTGGTTTGGGGTCTTATAAACATCCCCAGGTAGGATTAGAGGGCATGAGTGAGATCCAGTAAGAACCAATGAGTCTACAGATAAATTCAGACCTATCTATTTTAGCTTTGTTAATTTATATTCCATAGTCAAAGATAGTTTTTCTCAAACTTTAGCAGGCATTAGAATTACATGGGAGGCTTGTGAAACTCAGATCTATGGGCCCCACTCTGAGAGTTTATGATTCAGTAGGCCTGGGTGGGACCTGAGAATATACATTATAACGAGTACTCAGGTGCTGCTGCTATTGTTCCAGACACCAAGATTTCAGAACCGTAAGTCTAAGAACCACTAGTCAGAAATAAGAACTTCATAATTTCCTTTTTGCTAGTGGAACAATATTTTCTTATTTTATTCTTTTATTTATGTAGATATTTGGAATTGTTTCAGTTTCACACCTGTGCACTGCACACCAAAATGGAAACAAAATTGAGAAACTATGATATGCTTTTATTTTATTATAGACATGAGAAGTAAATACAGGGCTTAGAAGAATTTCCTCAAAATATTTTCTATGCTGAAATTTCTTTTGAAAAATTTATTCTGATTCAAATAAGGAAGGAAACCCACATTTTAAACATGATGCATATGCAGTGGGAGAAAATATAAAATAATCTGATGATTCACCACTGTTCATGATTTAGCAAAAGCTTGCCCACCATAGTTACTAGAGTGGCATATCTGCCTTATGTTTCTCTCTGAAATGAGTCTACAGCTTATGGCAACACCCAGTACCTGGGGCGAGCTGGCTGGCTCACAACTCACAGAATCAACTACATAGTAGTCTGTGCTAATTAGTTATTTTTATGTGACATTATTGTTGTTCTGATTTTTTAGGAACCTTGGTTAGTATATAAAAGACTGTTTCTTAACAGCAAAATATTACCAAGAAAAATTTGATTTCATAGTCAAGTTTGACATGTTTCTCAAATGCACACAAATCATTTCAAAGTTTTAATTAAAAGTAAAATTTACCTTAAAAAAACTGTTCATGGATTAATCACATCAATTATAATTTAGAAATTATATACAAACATGTGTTGCTAGATTGGGAAAAGTTCTGAGAGACATACTGTTAAGTGATTTTTTTGTACCAACATTATAGACTATACTTCCATAAACCTAGATAGCCTACTACACACTTACGTTAGATGGTATAGCCTATTGTTTCTAGACTACAAACCTGTACAGCATGTTACTGTAGTGAATACTATAGTGAATATTGTAGTGAATACTGCAATGTTAACACAATGGCAACTATTTTTATGTCTAAACATAGAAAAGGTATAGTATAAATACGTTATAAAAGATAAAAAATGGTACGCTTGTGTATTGATCTGTTCTCACACTGCTATAAAGAACTACCTGAGACTGGGTAATTTATGAAAAAAAGACGTTTAATTGACTCACAGTTCTGCAGGCTGTACAGGAAGGATGGCTGAGAGGCCTCAGGAAACTTAGAATCATGGAAGAAGGAAAAGGGGAAGAAAGCATGCCTTACCATGCTGGAGCAGGAGAAAGAGCATGAAGGGGGAAGTGCTACACGCTTTTAAACAACCAGATCTCGTAAGAATTCACTCACTGTCACGAGAAGAGCAATGGGGAAATCTATCACCCTATGGTCCAATCATCTGTCACTAGATTCCTCCCCTAACATTGGGAATTACAATTCAACATTGAAATTTGGGTGGGTCACAAAGCCAAACCATTACAACCTATACACGACACTTACCATAAATAGAGCCTACAGGACTGGAAATTGCTCTGGCTAAGTTAACGAGTGAGGCCTGGCACACGCCTGTAATCCCAGGACTTTGGGAGGCCAAGGCAGGAGGATGACCTGAGGTCAGGAGTTTAAGGCCAGCCAGGCCAACATGGTGAAACCCTGTCTCTTATACGAAAAATACAAAAATTAGCCAGGCACCGGTGGCTGGCACCTGTAATCCCAGCTACTCGGGAGGCTGAGGCAGGAGAATTGCTTGAACCTGGGCAGTGGAGGTTGCAGTGAGCAGAGATTGCACCATTGCACTCCAGCCTGGGCGACAAGAGTGAAATTCCATCTAAAAAAAAAAGTTAAATCCCAGCACTTGTGGGAGGCCGAGACGGACGGATCACGAGGTCAGGAGATCAAGACCATCCTGGCTAACACGGTGAAACCCCGTCTCTACTAAAAAATACAAAAAATTAGCCGGGCAAGGGGGCGGGCGCCTGTAGTCCTAGCTACTCGGGAGGCTGAGGCAGGAGAATGGCGTAAACCCGGGAGGCGGAGCTTGCAGTGAGCTGAGATCCAGCCACAGCACTCCAGCCTGGGCGACAGAGCGACAGTCCGTCTCAAAAAAAAAAAAAAAAAAGTTAATGAGTGAGTGGTAAGTAAATGTGAAGGCCTAGGACATTATTGTACATTACTGTATATTTTATAAACTGTATACTTAGACTACACTAAATTTATAAAAATATTTTTATTTCCACAATAATTTTACCTTAGCTTATAAAGTAACTTTTAACTTTATAAACATTTTAATTTTATACTTTTTTACTTTTTTGTAATAACATTTATCTTAAAACACAAACATTATACAGCTGTAGAAACAATGTCTTCTTTCTTTATATTTTTGAAAGCCTTTTCTTATTTTTAAATTTAAATTTCTTTTTTTTTTTTTCTTTTTAAACTTTTTTTGTTAAAAACCAAGACACAAACACACACATTATCCTAGGCCTACACACAGGGTGAGGATCATCAAGATGTCACTAGACAGAATTTTTCAACTCCATTATAATTTTATGGGACCACTGTTGTGGATGTGGTCCCTCATTGACCAAAATGTCATCATGTGGCACACGACTATATTAAATTATAATACGAATTATTAGAAATTTAAATTTTTTCATAAAATTAATTCTTAAGGAATATAAGAGCCACAGTGTCAAAGGTCTTAACATTACCCTTTCTGCTTAGCATGTAACATTTCTTGTGCCTATTGGTGAATGAAGCCTTATGGATAGGAAGAAATTTTCATACTGAATAATTTACCAAAAATACACTTTTTCAGAATAAGTTTGGCATGTTTTTTACATACCATACATTTTTTCTACCAATATCATTTTTAGCAGTAACAAAATGAAATCTACTCAATGCCCCAAAACATAATGATCACTATAGATTTTACTTCTAAAAATACACCAATATGAAATATCACAGGAAGTATGGATATAAAAGCAAAACTCTCAAAATAAAATGAAATGTTGCAATTTTGAAGTTAAAGAGCCAACTGACTTCTTCTCAATTAGAAAAAAAAAATCTGGCTAAGCAGATGGATCCTGTACTGAGAGCCCCAAGGCCAACAGACTTGGCTTTATTGGACCATGACCATTAGCCATAGCTTTGCCCTTCTCTTGTCGTTAACTCATATTACTTTACCAAACTGGAATATTCTAAAAATAAGGTAACTATTATATGAGTTTTTGGGAGCATCATAAAAACTGACAGGAAAAGCCAACAAACCAATGCTTTTTATTACTTATCATTCCAGATTGTCACCAAACAACATGAGAAGTTTTCATCATGATGCTTGCCGAATTTCATCTTTACCCCAATTTTTCTTGATACTCCCGTCTTTAATAAGTTGGTCCCTGTAACCTCCAAGATTCCTTATGAAAGAAACAATATTGTTTCCACATTCTCACTATTGTGAAAACATGCACTTAAGAACTCATAATTTATCCAGAGCAGTTTCAAAATATCAGGGTAATGGAAAATTATTTTAAAATACTTTAAAATTGTAGACAAAAACCCTGTAGCCTCTGTAAGCTCCTGGAAAACATTACTGTTGATTATTTAAATTATTATTTGTGTCAGAATTTATGGAGTATTTAATTGCCAGCCAAGTAAAGAAACATTTACTACCAGTACCAGTACAAGACATTGTGCTAGATACTTTTCGACACAGATTTAATTTCATTCTAAGTACATTCATTATTTATCATTACTTATTCATAGCTTAAGAAGATATTTTTTAACTCAAAACAATAATAGAAAGCCTCAATGGTTAAACATATTTCCAAATTAGCCATTAATAGAATGTAAAGATTGCATTTTTACAATAAGGAATAAAGAAAATCTATGACTAGAATTAGACATTGAGACAAAATAGGATGTTATTAGATATTACTTTTTGATATTTTAAGTATTTATGCCAACAATAGTGATAAACTTGAAATATTTGTCTCTAGCCAATACGACAAATGCATGGTGAAGCTAGTTCCAAGAAAAGCTGTATAATATTATTTATGGTTTTTGAAAGTGGCTATAGATTGATAAATAAGTAATTTAATCATAGCACTGTAGAACAGGAAGAGAAATTAGAGATAATCTACTTCCACACTCTTATTTTACCCACGAAGCGCAGAGCTAGTACCAGTAATGCTGGTAGGTATACTTTTGTTGTATGTATGCTTGAAGTACAGATAGCACATCTGATGACACATTCTCATATAGTATAGCATAAACTTGGACGTTTTTGTGTGCTGGTGTTGTTTGTTAATGCCCAGAGATCCCATACAATACATCTGAATGGAACCCAGGTATCTGCAATTTGAATAGGCACTCATAGTGATTGTGATGCAAGTCATCTTTGGCTAGTACTAGGGAAATACAGAACTATAGAATCTTAAAGTTCTAAAAAGGGATTTTACATTGAGTAAGCACACTTTTCCAAACAACTCACAGTTGTTTTTTTTTTTTTTTTTCTTATTCAAATATGTTGCTTTTTCTCTTCCTTTGTCAACTCTAAGGAAAAGGGAATGTTGTTTAAACAAGAAGCATGGAAGACCCTAGAGCAGTACCTTTGACTCACTTCCCACACTTGACCAAGAATCAGAATCACTTGTAAAAATACACATTCATAGGCCCTTTTCTTGGAGAGTCTTATTGATGGGAAGATATATGGTGGGATACACAAATCTCCAGTTTTCAGAATCACTCCTGGTGATTTTTGTTAACTCACCCAATTTGAAAGCCCCGTCATGATCTGTTATATCGGAATATGTTTCAGTGGTTCTCAACTTTGGCCTATAGGATTAACTAAGGGGATCTGTGAAACCTAGAATGTTAGAATCCAACTCCAGAGCTTCTGAATGTGTAGGTCTGGGGTCAAGAATTTGCATCTCTCCCAAGTTCCCAGGCAATGCTGCTGATGTTTCAAGGATGACACTTTGAGAACAATTGGGCTAGATGTTGCTGTCCTGAAGCAGATAATTAATAGGATAGTGCCTACAAGTTGCTGCAATACCTCTGCCAAAACCCACAATCTGCCTCCTGTTGTCTAAGAACAATAATATGCCCTCTACTTCTTTTCTTTCTTCCAAATCTCAAGCAGGTGTTTCTGATTAGTGGAACCCAAACTGGAACCTCCTGGTAGAGATTCTGGTGTATGCAGTTCCCAGGCTTCTAGCTGTTACAATGTTTGGGTGCAGCTGGAGCTAGACTGGAGGCTAGAAGAGGGAAAATGGTGTTCAGTCACCAATATACAACGTAGCACAAATGTGCGGGTAGGTTTTCACAGTAGTTGGCCCCAAGCTAAGGAAGTCAGTTAATTCCTGACCGTACTCCAAATGTCAAAGGGCTAGTAGGATCTGAGGGTCTGGAAAATGGAAAAAAAATATAAGACACTTAAACGAGAGAAAAGAATTTTAGAATTAGGTGATCAAGATGAGACTGGACTGACCAACATGACTAGTAATATAGACTCAATCAAGGCCAAAAGAAATCTGACCAATGAAGAAAGGCATTACACTTTTGACAATGCACCCAAATGTAGAATTCTGCAAAAGACCTGGACATCTGAAAACTATTATTATATGTATAAATGATCAGTAGACAGAACAGGAATTGGAAGCAAAAACAGATTGCAAGAAGGGCCGCAAATCTGTGTTAGAGAAAAAGTATGCACAGAATAAGGCATACTTCAAGTGAGAATACAAGAGAGAAAAGAAAACTGAAAGCTGACCTGAATATACAGAGGTCTCACATTTACCAGGTAAGTGAATGCATTCATATGCAATGACAAAAATGAAAATAGGAAAAATATTTCAGGACATAGAAAGAAATGAATGTTAAAGGTGTAACTATAGAGGAAAACAGCAGCTAAGGCAAGAAGCATAGTGTTCACAATTAGCGTCCAGTGAGTGGAAAGAAGTAAATTATTAAGATTCTGTTTAGCTTGACTGACTTCTGCCAGGCCTTCATTCATACAGACATCACTTTTAAAATCAGGTATTAAAACAGAGAATAATCCTGAGATAAAAGATTCAGTTTTACAAATGAAACTAAACAGGGACATTGAAGCTGTCATTGATTTGGATAGCCCAAGGTAACCAGATGATCACATTAGCACAGAACAAGATTTTCAATCACTAGGTTCTTTTCAATTTTCTCTTGAATCCTTATCTTAGTTATAGTTTAGGGAGATAAAAAAATGCAATATTCTTTGTTCTCAGTAAATTAAATAAACACCCTACATTGCTGCAATATCTAAACACATTTTAGCTTTCATTTAAGCATTTAGAAATGCTTAGGTAGAAGAAATCACAAAATAATAAACATAGATGTGACCACATTAAAATTTAAAACCTTTTAATGCTAAAACAAAAACAAAAACAAAATGATATGTATTAGAAGAGAAGGGTGCCTAGGATAGCTACATTTTGTGAACAAAGCAAATTGCAGCATAATATGTATGGTTTTCTCACATCTTGTAAGATTAAAAAATGAATATGGAGAGACAGACCTTAAACTGTGAATTGGGTATGTCTGGGGGTGAGGCAGGAAAGGGAGGAAGGGGGCTTAAACTTTTTACTTTATACAGTTTAGTTCCACTCAAATATTTTATAATGAGCCTTTTGTTTTATAAATATAAACGATTGATCACTTAAGTATCAATATTAAAATATTGGATTGTGGAATGTTGGTTATTTGTACATTTTCATGACTCCCCTGGAATTAGGATCTTCTCAGTAGCATTTTATAACAAAAAGCAATGGAGTGATATCTGCTGAATGATGAGGAAAAAAATTATTTCACAGAAATGTCACAATAACTTAAGGCATCAGAAAGACATTTTCCAATGAGCAAGGACTCAAGAAATATATTTAGCATGTACTACTAAATAAGACATCCATCCATGATGCACACACACATATATATAATTCATTAATTAGAAATCATTGTGCTGAAGACCAGTGGTGAATGTAATCATTAGAACGTGGGAATAATGCTAAAATAATATGTACTGTCATTACAGAAAATAACATAGAAATTACAATTCTTGAAATAAATCTACATAACAAAAATAATAATTTCTCTATACAAGACCAAAACAAAAATTATGCAGTGTCTCCCTAAAGTGGTAAAATTGAGACGGGAAGAAGCATAATCGCAAAAGTGTCCTCATTTATAATGCATGACGTGCAGTGAGTGCTGTGATGTGCTACCCGGATCCGTCTTCAGGAGTGACACACATTTCCTCAGCTGCCTGGAAAGTTGCCGGGTGTGCTGCCTGGTCAACAACTCTCCATCTTCAGCTGTCTTCAGGCAATGCCTCATTTGAAGTGACACATGGCCCAAGGTCACAGTCCCTTCTAGGGACAAGGCAGTATGCAGTGACTGGTCATCTGGGTCCACTCGCCAAAACTCTGAAGAATTGACTGTCTAAGCTTCAGAGCTCCTTGTGAGTTGCTAAGGACTTTACTGAGGTTGCATAACAACCCATCTTTTCTGCTGCCCAGTCCTGTTTTCCTCTCTTCCTTCTCACAGGTGTTGATTTCAAGAGCAATTCCCTCAAATCTTCCTGTACTCAAATCTCCATCTCGAAAAATATTATGGTAGGTTCTGACTCTTATAATAAGGTTAATGAGAAACAAATTCAATATAAATTATTGAAAAGTAAAAAATTAGTTTTTTTAAAAAAAATGCGCAAAATGAACAAATGTAAAAACTCATTGAATTTCATAAGGGGATCAATAAAAGATCAATTAATAATAAAATCTTTAATCCCCCCATCTCAACAATCAAAACCTTGAAAATGTAATGGAATAATTTTGAATAGCAAGTAAAAGTAAAACATCATGATAATAAACTTAAAAAGAAAAGTATGTGATATATAGAAAATAAATGTAAAATTTTAAAAGAAGAGGATAATGAGGAGGAAGGTCTTACCCTACTATTGATCAAAATGTCATATAAACCTAAGGTAATTTTATCAATTTATTATTGGATGTGGAATAGATAAAGATGTTATGAAATAGACAAGCCTAAAAATAAACTCAGGCATATATAATTTAGTTTGTGATCAAAGTAGCAATTTATATAAGTGGGGAAAGAAGAAACTAGTCAAGAATAGTGTTGACATGAGTGACTAACCATTTGCAAAACATTAAGTCAGATGTTTAAGCCATCCCGTCTAAATAAGGTTAAGCCTTAACTTTCCACTTGAGCCTTTGATTCCCACTCTTCCTGTCCCCTCTGTAACCTCATACTATTTATTTTTCTCATATATTTTTCTGTATCTTCTGTCCCTCCCTCTCCATTCCGTCAACATGTAAGCATGCTTAAGCCTTTTCTATCTTCAACAAACAACCAACAATAAGGAAATAAAACCTCTCTCAACCCCTCTAGCTCTTGGAGCTTCCACCATGTTTCTTTCCTCTTGTTGACTGAAACAGCTTCCTATTGTTACTGTCTTAGCTGCTTCTCCTGCAGTCACTTCTGCTTATAGCAGCTTGTTGTTTGCCCCCATGTCTTAGACTCAGTCCCTAGAGACAGATTCTGAGACAGAGAATTTGGGCCAAAGGGTTTGTTGGATATGCTCTCAGGAGATGCTCTTGTAAGGACATGAGGCAGGCAGGATTAAACAGGGGGAAGGAGATCTCCAGTGTGTTTCCTCCTGAGGCCTCAGTTGATCCTGTGAGGGAGGATTGGAATTCTTCCAATTAAGACAAATCTCCTCACCATACAGTCCTTGACCTGAGCTGCCTCTTGCATGGCAGTTCTGCAAATGGGGGCACCTACCTCTGGTGGATGGCAATTCCCAGAGAAAGAATGAGGTAATTGGCTCTACAGAGAGGGTCTGGATGAGCAACATAGTATGCACTACAACTAAACTTTGAGAGGTTCACAGCCACCTCCTTCCTAAATACTATCTTCCTACCAGGGCAAAACTTTCTGGGATCCTAATTAGTCTTGTTTCCTGGGAAATTATGAAAAGAAGTGTCAGTTGGATGAACTACAGCCTCTGTTGCTGCAGCTGATTTCAAAACTGTAACGGATACCATCTTCCTGTACCATCCATTCGAGGTTCCCTCTCCCTCAGCTCACACTTCCGCTGATCTAGGAAGTTTGCCTCATTAGGTGTTGCACACACACCATCATTCTTGAGCAGTTTGAGCTCCGGGGTTGCTATTCTCTGGCCATGGCAGATGTATTTTCCTACATACGATTAAAACTGGGCATGGCAGCACCAAAGAAACCCAAACATATCCCATCCTGCCCTCATTTGGTAGCAGCTGCCCTTCCTCCTCCTGAAGACCATATCAATTACCTTATCCAGGGTGGTGCCTCCTTTCCTTTCCTGCTGGTTTCTTGGCACAAGGATTCTGGAAGACTGAGTAGCAGTAGTAGTCTAAAATTCAATGGTACTGTTATAGGAACCAGAATTTCCAGACATGTAGAATCTAAAACGTATAGGACAAAACACCAGTTCCCTCCAAGTGGATCACTGGGAGTAATGGTTATCAGCACCACTCCAACTTTAATCTTTCAGTTCCCAAGCCCTTGAATTCTACCTCTGGGAAACAAAACTCCATATGATGATTGTTGATTTAGGCTGTATGTGACACCCTGGAGGGTGACGCCCATTCTCATATCCTTTCTAAGTTGGCCCTCAGCTATGCTTTTAAGAAGCCAATCTGCCAGGTGTGGTAGTCCACACCTGGAGTCCCAGCTGCTTGGGAGGCTGAGGCCAGGAGCATAGCTTGGGTTCCTGAGTTCTGGGCTGTAGTGTGATATGCCAATTGGGTGTCCAGGTTAAGTTCAATATCACTATGGGGACCTCCTAGGAACAGGCAACCACGAGGTTAACTAAGGAGGGGTGAACCAGTTCATGTTGGAAATGGAGCAGGTCAGAACTCCTCTGCTGATCAGTGGTAGATCACATGTGTGAACAGTCAGTGCACTCCAGCCTGGGCAACACAGAAAGACCCCTTTCTCTCTCTCTCTCTCTCTCTCTCTCTCTCTCTCTCTTATTTTTTAAAGAGACCAGTTTATCTCTACCAAGCTGATTTCTTCTGAGTTGGGCAGGATATCATAGGAGCAGTGGATGCCTTGATCTCAGAGAGGACCAGGAGTAGACTGAGGCAAGAGAGGCACCTAGAATGCAATATTTAAGGAGCCACTCAATCTCAGGATTGTGCCACTTATCTCAAGCTGTTTCTCGTTCCATACAAAATGGCTGACCAGGTCCATCACTGGGAACTCTGCCCATCCAGAAGTTTTCCTCTCACTGTCGATGAAAAAAGTTAGACTCTCTAAATAGTTGAAGAGATTTATTCTGAGTCAAATATGAATGATCACTGGCCTGTGACACATTCCTCAGGAGGTCCTAAGAACATGTGCCAAAGATGGACGGGCCACCACTTGGTTTTATACATCTTAGGGAGGCGTAATGCATCAATCAATACATGTGAGATGTACATTGGTTTAGTCCCAAAAGGCAGGGCAACTGGAAGTGGAGGCTTCCAGGTCATAGGTAGAGTCAAAGATTTCCTGATTGGGAATTGGTTGAGAGAGTTATTATCAATAGAAAGGAATATCTGGATTATGATAAGGGGTTGTGGAGACCAAGACTTTATCACTCAGATGAAGCCTCCAGGCAGCAGGTTTCAGAGACAATAGATTGTAAATGTTTCTTATCAGACCTGAAGAGTCTCTTCTATCAGTAATTACAAAAGGGAAGGGGGTATAATGAGGCATGTCTGGCTCCTCCTTCTCATCATGGCCCAAACTAGTTTTTCAGGTTAACTTTGGAATACCCTTGCTGAGAGGAGGGGTCCATTCACTTGGTTTTGGAGTTCAGAATTTCATTTTTGGTTTATATTACCGATGACTTGCAGGGCCAGGCTTGAGATAGATTATAGTGTAGAAGGATCCACTTCTAGCTTGAACCCACTGTAATAATTTACCCATCTATTAATCCTGTTTGTCCTTTTCCTCTGTCAGTAGTTGCCATAGGGGTTTCCTGTGAGGCAGCAGTCAAGCAGAGGGAAACAAGCTGTTCAACCCTGGCAGGTGACTGGGGAGCTTGGCCCCATGTCATGCAGTTTACTTGTGCATTCAGCTTTCTGGATCTGTCATGCTCAACTCCAGATGTACCAATTCCACCTGGCAATGGATTGCTACTGGGCTTTTTTGAGCCCTTTATGACTTGGTGATTTAGACAGAATAATGCTCATGAGGAAAACACTAGCCACGTGGTTACTTGTGAAAGGAATGAGGCACATCCCCCATATATCTCCCAACTTCCTGGGCCCAGCACAAACACATTCCTCCATATTTCTTTCAAACTTCAGAAAAAAACATCACCTGGGAGATCTCCGATAAGGAATGCTAAATGTATAATGTTAACCAATTGTAATGCAGTAACAGAGAGAATTACCTTGTTCCCTGTAACTTTACATATCCTGTTTACATCGGGCTATAAAAAGCAAACACTCGCATTGTTCGAGGCCCTCTTGTATGCTGTGGAATGGAGGGACC